>NC_133327.1:195879228-195991728 GCF_042186555.1 Aquarana catesbeiana
TATCAATCACAGGCAAGGCAAACCTGATGGGGAATTTGTCTCTCTGTTCCCCATTATGCCTCACGCCACTACAAAACTTCTTGGCCATGCACTTATCTGGTTGACTGGCGCAGTGGGCAGGGGAGGGGGGAGCTTAGTATTACTGAGCTGCACTGAGGATGGAGTGTGCGGTATGAACACTTCTGCCACAGTGCTGCCACCTTCTAAGGCAGATTCATACTCTAACAGGTACATGAATCTGTGGCAAACACCATTAATTTTTTACCAGATGTGTGAGGAAATTCTAAAGAATGTCTACCGCACAGTATGACATTAAATAGGACTCCTTATTGTTCCATTGCTGTGTATTTCTAACCCATTTTAAATAAAGGGATAACTGAATGCTGCATTCACATGCATTTTTGCATGCGTATTTTGCGAACATTTCTGCACATTTTCACACTACGTGCATAGGGCAGCTCATTTAAATGTGCCAAAGAAGTTCATGTACCTTTTTGGGCGTTGAACTTCACCCGTTTTTTAACTGTGTGTTTTGACTTTTTGTGTGACTGCTTGCTGCATTTGGGTTCCATTACCAATGAATGGTACCGCTAGCGCAATGTATGGAGCGCTTAGATGTGAATGCAGCCTAATGCAGTGCATTTTAACATTTGAAGTGCAAAAACATTAACGAGCTTACAGTAATGCACAGCACTGAGCTGGGCAGATGCAAAGAGATCCTGATACCTTTAACACATATCTAATACAATTCAGGAAGATATCTGCGCTTGGACAAAAAAATCAATAAATATACAAGCAGCCAGCACCAATAAGTTGATTACAAACTATAACATACAAAATATAAAAAGAGGAGTTCAGTGCTGGAAAGCATGAAAATTAATTCATAAAAGTCCAAATATATCATCTATATTTGTAGCATAGAATCCCCACACCAGCTACTGTGAGATAGATGTGCATGCACACTCAACACCACCGTGAAGAGGCAAGCCTGCTTACCAAAGACGGTAGACCCTCAGGTTATAGAAAGGTCTAAATAGGCATTGTTGTAGATAATAACCAGATGAACCTTCAGGCTTCAGCTGATTCCCAGACAACATCCATCAATACAAGCCTCCTTTTTATGGGAGACTCATAAGCCAATTTCAAAAAGATCAGCACCTCCTGCAATAACAAAACCCCCAGTCTTTACCTCAGGGAAATATAAAAAAAAGTGTCATAGTGCAATATGTCTTATAATAATAAAAACGCTCTATAATTATAAGAATTACACTCACATGTAGTACAGATAAAAATAGCGCAGCAAACAAAAATCTAAGATATACGGTATACGGTGTGCTTATGTCATGCGTTCCAAGACCCAGCTTACGCGTTTCGTCATATTCTGCCATCATCAGATGATGTTAGACCTCTCTTTCTAACCTGAGGGTCTACCGTCTTTGGTAAGTAGGTTTGCCTCGTCTTCACCATGGTGTTGAGGGTGCATGCACATCTATCTCACAGTAGCTTGTGCCAGGATTCTACACTACAAATATAGATGATATATTTGGACTTTTATCAATTTATTCACATATCTAAAGCACCCTCAGTCTGTGTGATGTATTTACTATGAAACTACAACTAGGCTTTACTGGGTAGCATTTTTACTCTTTCTCTTTTACACTGTTTCAAAGTATTTGCTTCGTTTGGCTAATATATATATATATATATATATATATATATATATATATATATATATATATATATATATATATATATATATATATATATTTATTTATTTATTTATTTATTTATTTATTTATTTATTTATTTATAATAAATATTGTTACTTGCCAGGCTTTAGATGTGGTGACTATTTGTTTTCTTTTTTTAAGGCTTTTTATATTCTATATTTTCATCTGGTGATACTAGTGACACTGATAATAACACACTTTTTGTCTTAGGGTGACAATGCTCCCTCACATATTGTGGATCTGTGGAAGAGCATTGTCCCCCATAGAAGATTGCTACATAATACCGCCCCCTCTTCTCAACTGCATAGCATAAAAGGGAAGTGTTCCGATAACCCTGCTTAGGATTTCAGTGCAGCAGAGACAATAATGTCAGCTCACTACACAAAGTTAGGAGATCACAGGATTTCTGAAAGTATCAATAGATTTTAATTTATTTATTTTTTGTATGTACCTGACTGTTATAACAAAATGCTTTCAATGGTATTTTTACCAGACCGATGGATGCAAGTAAGAGAAGTTAATTGTTAGGGTTGACATACACTTTAAATTGTTACTGGATCTCCAATTATTAATTGCTAAATTCATGATATTTTTATGCTTGCAGAACAAATGATTAATGTATTTATTTGCTTTAGCACTATGTATGAAGAATGGCAATCATGACAGACGTCTTTGTCAGTTTACAAACAAGTTTTAAATGGATTCATTCTCTGTACAAATAATAGAACAGCTGTGTATACTGCTCACCTGAAAACAGCCTCTAGCATCTATTTAGGGAAATATTTTCCTGTCACTCCTGATTGTTCAGGAAAATCAGGACAGCCATCGATAGGAGCAAGATATCACTGGAGCATGTCAGGGAAATCTAACCATAACCAAAGCACCATAGTCACTATGCAGCACATGTAAATAGATGTGCTACAGGAGGTATAATTGGCACCACCACATACCTCTTCTGTGTAGCCACATAATATATACACACAATAAATATTACGTTCTGCACAACAGATATTTCTTTTGTGGCCTCTTTTTGTGATCTACAGAGGTGCCTGCACTTTAGGTTTGAGGACCAGTTCACACCACAAAAACGCACTCCTGATCCATCCCGGATGCGTTTCCGCATGCGCATTTTTAATGCGTTTTGATGCATTGCGGTGCGTTTTTGATAGATTTCCAGATGCAGTCCAGATGGTTCTTTTTTCCTGTTTTTTTTTTCACTGTACTGTGGTCTGGTGTGTTTTTGATGCATTCAGTGCATTTCGGTGTTTTTTTTCAAGCGTAATACTGCTCTCCAGTACAGTCCAGTGCAGGAAAAATGCAGCATGTTCTACTTTTCTGGAATGCCCTGGAACTGACCGCACTGGTGTGAACTATGCCATTGGAAACCATTGAACTTCTTTTCATGCATTTTTGATGCAGAATGAAATGCACAGTGGAATGAGCTGGAACTAAAAACAGTTTCCTGTAGATGTTCAAATAGTTGTAAACTCTGAGCATACCTAGTTGTTTCCCCAAAACACCGACAGGGTTGTCCCGCAGGCTTGTTTACTATAGGTGCTAACAGAAGAAGATAGCTAATTGTGTAGCATACTGTACATTGAATTTTGTGTTATGTCTTGATTTATAACAACATTTTGTTTGTGTAAATCTTCTAAATATGTAACCAAGAAAACCAGTTTCGCAGTTTGCAAAGCCGGCAAAATAATGCATGGATTCACCATAGTAACTATAATGCCTGCCTAGCCTTTGAACTTAGGCAGCTGGAAGATCCAATAATGGGACCTTTGGATAAGCCAGCTCCTTAACTATGAAAGGGTGGGTTTCAATTAGCCATATTGACAATGTTCTAAATCAGTGATGGCGAACCTTGGCACCTCAGATGTTTTGGAACTACATTTCCCATGATGCTCAGCTACACTGCATAGTGCATGAGCATCATGGGAAATGTAGTTTCATCTGGGGTGCCAAGGTTCGCCATCACTGTTCTATATCTTCGATAGGGAAGGTACAGTGGGGACAGAAAGTATTCAGACCCCCTTAAATGTTTCACTCTTTGTTATATTACAGCCATTTGCTAAAATTAAGTTCATTTTTTTCCTCATTAATGTACACACAGCACCCCATATTGACAGAAAAACACAGAATTGTCAACATTTTTGCAGATTTATTAAAAAAGAAAAACTGAAATATCACATGGTCCTAAGTATTCAGACCCTTTGCTCAGTATTTAGTAGAAGCACCCTTTTGATCTAATACAACCATGAGTCTTTTTGGGAAAGATGCAACAAGTTTTTCACACCTGGATTTGGGAATCCTCTGCCATTCCTCCTTGCAGATCCTCTCCAGTTCTGTCAGGTTGGATGGTAAACGTTGGTGGACAGCCATTTTTAGGTTTCTCCAGAGATGCTCAATTGGGTTTAAGTCAGGGCTCTGGCTGGGCCATTCAAGAACAGTCATGGAGTTGTTGTGAAGCCACTCCTTCTTTATTTTAGCTGTGTGCTTAGGGTCATTGTCTTGTTGGAAGGTAAACCTTTGGCCCAGTCTGAGGTCCTGAGCACTCTGGAGAAGGTTTTCGTCCAGGATATCCCTGTACTTGGTCGCATTCATCTTTCCCTCGATTGCAACCAGTTGTCCTGTCCCTGCAGCTGAAAAACACCCCCACAGCATGATGCTGCCACCACCATGCTTCACTGTTGGGACTGTATTGGACAGGTGATGATCAGTGCCTGGTTTTCTCCATACATACCGCTTAGAATTAAGGCCAAAAAGTTCTATCTTGGTCTCATCAGACCAGAGAATCTTATTTCTCACCATCTTGGAGTCCTTCAGGGAGAGCAGAGAGCTGTTATAAACAGGCACAGCACTGGATCGTGTGAGAACTTGATTCAGCAGGGATTCAATCCATCTATGGGCAGGCTGGTTGTACTGAAGTCAATCCATTGATTGACTTCAGTACAACAAGCCTATCTGATTTTTTTTCAAGCAATTACTGTTAGTGGCTATAGCGACCAGCAGTGATTATTGTGTTTAGCTGGCTGGGAAGGCTCTCTGCCAGCAGAACACAATAGCGCTTCAGGAGGGATTCCCCCATTATCGCTGACTGCGCTGATGGGGGAATTAAGCAGTTTTCTTTCCTTCCACCTATGGTGGAAGGCTCTATGGAAAAACAGGGAGAGCACACCGTTATGTTTCAGCTCTAAGGACACCCATTGTTCTAAGGAGGGCAGCAAGACCTCTGACCTTTCATATTCTATCCAAAGGGTTGGCTACACCACTTTTGTGCTGGAAGGCTCTATGGGCTGCTTAAGCTTATGATTTTGTGGATTTTAGGCATGATTCAACTAATCCCTCCTTTCTGCTACAAACCCAGGCCGATTTACTCATCCCTAGTGGTAACAAGAAAAGGTGCTGATCACACATGTTCCATTCATAATATCCAGGGAAATGCAATGTGTATAGGGCATCTTGAGAGAAATGAATAAACCAACCAATGCAGCTAACATATGAAAGAGAGATGACAATATTTATAACATTTATAAGAGCATTCACCCTCTCCCTATAAAGTTTGTATCACTTTCTCAGGTTTGCTTAGTCCTTTCCAAGCATTGTGATGTCTTGTCGCTCTTTGATGTGAGAGACATAAATTTGTCATCATCAGTGCAGAATTCTGTTCAGCTGTTGGCTAACCTTTATCTTGCGAACACTATTGTTACTCAGTCATGGCTAAACGTGTCCAATTGTTATTGTAAATGGTTGCATTAAGGAATCATATTTACTGTACATGTTTCATGGTATTACATAGTAGCAGAGGCATAGCATATCTTAAATTTAAGTTATAATTGTATAGTGTCAACTTTATTTTTTTTAAGTTTTGAAACTGATGCTTTATATCTGTTTTTACTAGCTATACATTATTTGTTTTACAAATAAACATTCAATTCACGAAAATAGAATAGATTCCCTGAGAACTATGGATTAGTTAAAGCGGTTGTATAGTCAGAAAAAAAAACCTATAAGGCAAAGGCATAATGAGCTAGTATGCACCGCATACTAGTTCATTATGATATACTCACCTTAGAATGAAGCCCCCACACCGTCTAAAAAACTATTCACTTTTCAAAGTGAATGTTTACTTAGCTTAGTTAATGAGGTAAAGCAGTGTCCACTTTAAGGCTCCATGCACACTGGAGCTCATAAACGACCGTTCTGAACGTCGGATTGCTGGCAGGAAAACGCTGCTTTAAAAACGTGGTTTTATCAGCGTTTTGCATTGCCGTCAACGCTAGCTTTTAACCGCGTTTCTCTGCCTCTGTTCAAAATCAATGGTTCCCTATGGGAGCCCATTGATTTGAATAAAAGTCGCACTGCAAGTCGGATCATCATGATCCGACTTGCGGTGCGACTTGTGTGCTGAGGATGAAGGGGAACCCTCGCCAAAATGAAAAAAAAAAATTGGCGTGGGGTTCCCCCCTCAGACAACACTAGGCCCTTCAGTCTGGTATGGATTTTAAGGGGAACCCCCTTCGCCGAAAAAACGGCGTGGGGCCCCCCAAAATCCTTACCAAACCCTTATCCGAGCACGCAGCCCGGCCGGTCAGGAAAGGGGGTGGGGACGAGCCCCCCTCCTGAGCCGTACCAGGCCGCATGCCCTCAACATGGGGGTAGGTGCTTCGGGGCAGGGGGGGCGCTGCACCCCCCCACCCCAAAGCACCTTGTCCCCATGTTGATGAGGACAAGGGCCTCTTCCCGACAACCCTGGCCGTTGGTTGTCGGAGTCTGCGGGCGGGAGCCTTATCGGAATCTGGGAGCCCCCTTTAATAAGGGGGCCCCCAGATCCCGTCCCCCCACCCTATGTGAATGAGTATGGGGTACATCGTACCCCTACCCATTCACCTAGGGAAAAAAGTGTCAAAAATAAAACACACTACACAGGTTTTTAAAGTAGTTTATTAATCAGCTCCGGGGTCTCTTCTGACTTCGGGGGTCTCTTCTTTCTTCTCCGTGCTCTCCAGCCTCTTCTCCCGGTCTCCAGGTTCTTCTGCCGCTCTCTGGTTCTTTTGCCGGGCTCCTTCGATATCTTCTGCTCTTTTGCCGCTCTTTTGCTAGCGGTGGCCCGGTCTTCTCCGTCGTCTTCTTCCCTCCGGTCTTCTTCCGATGTTGACACAACGCTCTCTCCCGCTGTAATGCCGGGTGAGCGGTGCGCAACGACTTATATTGGCATGGGGCGTGGTCACAGGGTGATGTCATCCGGTGACGCCGTCCCTTATAACGTCACAGTCCTGGTGCATGATGGGAATGTCAACATCAGAAGAAGACTGGAGGGAAGAAGACGACGGAGAAGACCGGGCCACCGATAGCAAAAGAGCTGCAAAAGAGCAGACGATAGCGGAGGAGCCAGGCAGAAGAACCGGATTCCGGCAGAAGAACCGGAGACCGGGAGATGAGGCTGGAGAGCGCGGAGAAGAAAGAAGAGACCCCTGAAGACAGAAGAGACCCCCGGAGCTGACTAATAAACTACTGTGTAGTGTGTTTTACTTTTGACACTTTTTTCCCCAGGTGAATGGGTAGGGGTACGATGTACCCCATACTCATTCACATAGGGTGGGGGGACGGTACTGGGGGCCCCCTTATTAAAGTGGGCTCCCATATTCCGATAAGCCTCCTGCCCGCAGACTCCGACAACCAACGGTCAGGGTTGTCGGGAAGAGGCCCTTGTCCTCATCAACATGGGGACAACATGCTTTGGGGTTGGGGGCGTAGGGCCCCCCCTGCCCCGAAGCACCTACCCCCATATTGAGGGCATGCGGCCTGGTACGGTTCGGGGGGGGGGCGCTCGCTCGTCCCCACCCCCTTTCCTGACCGGCCAGGCTGCGTGCTCGGATAAGAGTTTGGTATGGATTTTCGAGGGGGGTTCCCCTTAAAATCCATTCCAGACCGAAGGGCCTGGTATTGTCTGAGGGGGGAACCCCATGCCATTTTTTTCTTCATTTTGGCGAGGGTTCCCCTTCATCCTTAGCACACAAGTCGCACCGCAAGTCGGATCATGATGATCCGACTTGCAGTGCAACTTCTATTCAAATCAACGGGCTCCCATAGGGAACCATTGATTTTGAATAGAGACAGAGAAATGCCGAACGAGGATTAACACTCTTTTTACAGCGTTAACCCTCGTTTAACACCTTTTACCGGTGTCTGGAGTTTCCAGTACTGCTCTTGAAAGTGAATTTCTGGCATTCAGAAAAAAGCCCATAAACTCCACTGCTCATTAATGCTAAAAAAACGTCCATGTGTGCATGGACACATAGGCTAACATAGAGTGGAGTTTATGGGCTTTTTAAAAAAACACCCAAACTCCAATAAACTGCAGTTTATCAGCTCCAATGTGCATGGAGCCTAATCATCCAATAATGTTGCAAGCAAACATTTTTTTTATATCGATGTAAAAATATAATATTATAGATTATGTATTCTTGTACAATGCCAGCATCTGGGGTTTTAGGCTAATTTTCCCATGTTTACGGTTAGGTTTCTGTCAAAAAAACATAGTGAGGTTGATTTACTAAAAGCGTAGGGGCTATTTAATTGCAAAGTGTATCTTCGCTCATACAATCTCATATAACCTGGCTTTGTTTTTTGGTCAAATGCAGTTTTTTTATTGCAAATTTTGTTTCTGATACAGCAAAGGGAAATTATAATGGTTTGGAACTGCTTGATCAAAAAGCTGATGTTATCTTTATGACTATCTCTGTGACCTGTCTTGTTATGAAAGTTTCACCTTTCAATCACGTGTTTCTTACAGGTTCAGTTTCAGGGTCTTGGCAATCTTCTTATAGCCTAGGCCATCTTTATGTAGAGCAACAATTCTTTTTTTTCAGATCCTCAGAGAGTTCTTTGTCATGAGGTACCATGTTGAACGTCCAGGGACCAATATGAGAGAGTGAGAGCGATAACACCAAATTTAACACACCTAATCCCCATTTACACCTGAGACCTTGTAACACTAACGAGTCATATGACACTGGGGAGGAAAAATGGCTAATTGGGCCCAATTTGGACATTTTCACTTAGGGGTGTACTCACTTTTGTTGCCAGCGGTTTAGACATTAATGGCTGTGTGTTGAGTTATTTTGAGGGGACAGCAAATTGACACTGTTATACAAGCTGTACAATCACTACTTTACATTGTAGCAAAGTGTCATTTGTTCAGTGTTGTCACATGAAAAGATAGAATAAAATATTTACAAAAATGTGAGGGGTGTACTTACTTTTGCGAGATACTGTATATATATATATATATATATATATATATATATATATATATATATATATATATGCTGGCAGCGGCGGCTGGTGCTCAAAATTTTTTTTTGGGGGGGGGGCGCAAACGAATTGAAAAATTCTAAAAAAATACATAAATTGCAGCCTCACTGTGCCATCAAATGCAGCCACTGTGCCATCAAATACCACCACTGTGCCATCAAATGCAGCCACTGTGCCCATCAATTGCAGCCACTGGAACTGTGCCCATCAAACGGTGCCACTGTGCCATCAAATGCAGCCACTGTGCCATAAAACGCAGCCACTGTGCTCATCAATTGCAACCACTGTGCCCATCAACTGCTGCCACTGTGCCATCAAATGCTGCCACTGTGCCATCAAATGCTCCCAGTGCTACCACCATGCCATCACATGTTCCCACTGTGCCATCAAATGCTCCCAATGCTGCCACTGTGCCATCCAATGCTGCCACTGTGCCATCAAATGCTCCCAATGCTGCCACTGTGCCATCAAATGTTGCCACTGTGCCATCAAATGCTCCCAATGCTGCCACTGTGCCATCAAATGCTCCCACTGTGCCATCCAATGCTGCCACTGTGCCATCCAGTGCTGCCACTGTGCCATCAAATGCTCCCAATGCTGCCACTGTGCTATCAAATGCTCCCACTGTGCCATCAAATGCTCCCAATGCTGCCGCTGTGCCATCAAATGCTCCCACTGTGCCATCCAATGCTTCCACTGTGCCATCAAATGCTCCCAATGCTGCCACTGTGCCATCAAATGTTGCCACTGTGCCATCAAATGCTCCTGATAGGCGTCCAATCACAGCGCCTGCCATTTCAGCCAATCAGGCGACCGGTAACAGACTCGGCAACCTGATTGGCTGAGAGGCGGGTCAATGTTAGCAAAGCGAATTCCTTCAGCTTTGCTAACATTAAGCTGAGTGACAAGGAACGCACAGCGTTGCACCCACTTCTCACTTTTTTGGACGCCTATTAGAGCATACGGCTCTAATCAGGTGCTTCCAAAAAACACCCCTACCACTGCCCGGTGACCAAAAAGGGGCCGGACACCTAAATAGGGGGTGTCAGCAGAGACCATAGATAGATTCATGCAATGCATGAATCTATCTATAGTGATTAGAGAGTGACAGGACTAGGGGGGGGGGCGGCGCCCCTGCACCCTTATGGACGCACCGTCACTGCTTGCTGGCATCCTATTACTGCACTCATCACCTCATGCTCATTCTTAACCCACATGCAGGCATAACCTCCAGGATACTGGGGAGTATGTCAGTGGGCACATCTTACTCCAGAGGTCGGCAACCCGCGGCCCACCACCGCAAATTGTCCGACCTGTCAGTGCCCGTGATTAATTCACAGGCACCCGGCCCGGGGACATGTTCGCCACTGTCCTCTTCATTGGACAGCGGCAAGCAGCCAGTATCACAGGCTGGATAGGGATGGGAACCGCTGGAGTTAACTTTTTACATTAAACAGCATGTGATTGGTTGCAGGGGACACTACAATGGTGGATTCAGGGGGCAGAGGACACTGCGATAGGGGTTGCAGGGGGCAGAGGACACTACAATGGGGGATGCAGGGGGCGGAGAACACTACAGTGGGTGATGCAGGGGGCAGAGGACACTACAATAGGGGTTGCAGGGGACAGAGGACACTACGATGGGGGATGCAGGGGGAAGATGACACTACAATGGGGGATGCAGGGGGTAGAGGACACTACAATGCAGGGGGCAGAGGATACTACGATAGGGGTTGCAGGGGACAGAGGACACTACAATGGGGAATGCAGGGGGCAGGGGACACTACAGTGGGGGATACAGGGGGCAGAGGGCACTATGATAGGGGTTGCAGGGAACAGAGGACACTACAATGGGTGATGCAGGGGGTAGGGGACACTATAATGGGTGATGCAGGGGGTAGGGGACACTATAATGGGGGATGCAGGGTACAGAGGACACTGCGATGGGGGATGCAGGGGACAGAGGGCACTACAATGGGGGATGCAGAGGACAGAGGACACTACAATGGTTGATGCAGGGGGCAGAGGACACTACAATGGGTGATGCAGGGAGCAGAGGATACTACGATGGGGTATGCAGGGGGCAGAGGAAACACTACAATGGGGGATGCAGGGGGCAGAGGAAACACTACAATGGGATGCAGCGGGCAGAGGACACTACGGTGAGATGCAGGGGGCAGAGGACACTACGGTGGGATGCAGGGGGCAGAGGACACTATGGTGGAGGATGCAGGGGGCAGAGAACACTACATGGGATGCAGGGGGCAGGGAACACTATGGTGGGGGATGCAGGGGGCAGAGGACACTACGGTGGGAAGTGGGATGTAGGGGGAAGAGGACAATACAATGGGGGATGCAGGGGACAGAGGACACTACAGTGGGGGATACAGGGGCAGATGACACTACAATGGGGGGTGCTATGGGGGAGGGGGCAGAGGACACTATTAGGGACCCCTTCAACCCTGGAGACAGGGACCCCATCACCCCTGGGGCATCTCCCTTAGTAATGAGGACCCCATTTTTCCTAGGGACAGGAACCTCATCTCCAGATCATGCTGGCTGCCAGGGCTGGCGTCAGCCAGCCTTGTTTGCCAGGATGGGGGAGGGCGCAGTAAAATCCGAATCCCCAGCCACATGCTCCCTCAGGGTGAACTGGCTTTGTATTAGTGAATCACCTTAAAGTGAGGTAAACCTGTACTGTTATTATTACTATGTTAGGATTATTATTATCTTCATTTATTAGCAGGTGACTGCAGGCCCTCCATACATACATACACTGAATCAGGCTCTTAAGTGGAAAAAGGTTGCTGACCCCTGTCTTACTCCCACCTTAACACCCTCACCTTCCTCCTTCTAACCTCTGGGGATATCCCACCTAATTCTGGCCCTCCACTCTCTACCCCCCACACCCAACACCTTTCTATTTCTGGTAGCAGCCACAGTCCGCACACTCTATTTACTCTTTCCCTGTTTCTAAGAACCAGCCCTCCTTCTTATCTGATTCTGCCCTTCCCCCCAGCAAATTCCAAACGTCAAGAAAGCGTGACGTACAACACGTACGACGAGCCGAGAAAAATGAAGTTCAATAGCCAATGCGGCTCTTATGCTTGATTCCGAGCATGCATGGAACATTGTGCGTCGGAATTGTGTACACACGATCGGAATTTCCGACAACGGATTTTGTTGTTGGAAAATTTGAGAACCAGCTCTCAAATTTTGTGTGACGGAAATTCCGATGGAAAATGTTCAATGGACATTTTTGCAGATTACAATCATTAGATGTGGTGGCTGCATCAGTTTTCTTTTCTTTCTTTTTTCCCTCTGTTTTCAGCTGGCGATCTGCCCAATAACACACCTTCTGTGTATTGGTTAGTGTGTCGCTCAGGTTCGGTGGGGGGTGATATGAAGGGTTCAGCGTCTGCCACGGAAGTGCCGGCGGGGGGATGAAGCTTGTCCCAGCTCCTATAGTCACTGAAGGAAAGGAATAAAGGGTCCCTTATGCTGCACATCCACAGAATTGTGTAAAGGCGATGAGTGAGACAACCTCAGCCAGACCACGCCCCAGGGCATTTTGCTCCGCCCCCCAGAGCTTAGTCATAGGAAACACCTTCCGTATTGGTGAGACACAACTTTGAAGGAATGAGCATAGGAGGCACAACAGACAGTAGATTGCGATGACCGCCAACCATGCGCGAGAACGAGAGGCAGAACAGAGACGTGTTGTGTGTAAACACACATATCCCAGTTCTGTGAGGAGAGAAGATGCAGATCATGAGTTCCTAATAGCTAGGAACCATGATCTGTCATTTCCTATAGTCAGTCCCCTCCCCCCACAGTTAGAAAACACACTAGAGAACACAGTTAACCCCATTGATCGCAACCTAGTGTTAACCTCTTCCCTGCCAGTGACTTTTATACCATAATCAGTGCATTTTTATAGCACTGATCCCTGTATAATTGTCAATAGTCCCAAAAATGTGTCAAAAGTGTCCGATGTGTCCGCCATAATGTCGCAGTCTCAATAAAAATCGCAGCTCTCTGCCATTACTAGTAAAAAAAAAAAAATAATAAAAATGCCATAAATCTATCCCCTATAACTTTAGCGCAAACCAATCAATATACGCGTATTGTGATTTTTATTACCAAAAATATGTAGAAGAATACATATCGGCCTAAACTAAACTAAAAAAAATCGGGGATATTTATTATTGCAAAAAGTACAAAATATTGTGTTTTTTTCAAAATTGTCGCTCTTTTTTTGTTTACAACGCAAAAAATAAAAACCGCAGAGATGATCAAATATCCCCAAAAGAAAGCTCTATTTGTGGGGAAAAAAGGACTTAAATTGTGTTTGGGTACAGCGTCGCATGACGGCCTCGTCATTGAGCAACCAAATCTTCCGGGGCTGAAGTGGTTAATACTGATTTAAGCCGTTATTTAGGTCTTAGCAAATAATACTTTTTAATCGTGTATGTGCTTGGTGAACTTGTGATCTGGGCAAGTCAGGTTATATTTTGGGTCACCTAGAGAGCAAAAATAAGAACTGGCATCTAACCTTTCAGAAAATCTCGTGGATGAGCATATGCCAATTCATTTTTTTTGTGTAGATAAAGAAGTTTATCCCATGTGTTTGCCAGACCAACCTGCTGCATTAGAGCATTCGTGTTGGGCACAACACCATGGCTGGTTACATCTCACAGCACAGAAGATGGGCAGATGTCAAAGCATCAGTGCATCTATTGCTAACCTTGCTCGTTGTGGTTTTTTGTTGATTACACTGCCTACTGTATAGCTTGCTCATTATCGGTGCAAAGCCGAGAACAATGATAAAATGATGGGCCATTATCAGTCTTGTACAGAAGGACTCAGTTTGTCCACCCCCTTTGAAATACAGTAAAATGCCTGTCTTAAAATAAAGTTGTCACGACTACCTTCAAAAGAAAGAAATCAAGAGAGACTAATAGAAGTCTTGCTTCTACATGCTAATCTGTGATGTATATTAATCATCTGCTTCCTGGGGATTTAGTAAAGCCCAGCATTTTGCTTTTAGCGTACTCCGAGAACAGCAATCCCCATCAGTAACTGGGACATGTAAAATATTCTCCAACAGCTTTTCTTGATTGATTCTGACCTTTGCAAAGAGAACTTACGGCAACTTGAATGTGCAAATGCAAATATAAATTTGAGGATCAAGCCTCTTTTTCTCTTATTCTTATTCTCTTGGTCATTCTCTTAGCAATCTACATTCGCGAATCCTCCTGTGCACCAGTTCTAATACAGCACACATACCATCCATCCTTATAATAACTGGGCTGAAATACTTGCTTCTTATATTACAGGATTTCATTAGGACTACAATGCCAAGTTATAACAACATGTGGATCTTAATGAGAGGCACATGAATGTTTAGAAACTATTTGTGTCTGACCTAAGGTAGTATTTCATCTGGAATGCACCTAGTCCATATTTTAGGACCAGCATGAAAAATAAAAATTTCACTAGACAGCAATAATAATACCGTAGTAGTAGTAGTAGTAGTAGCAGTAGAAGTGATAACAATAGTGTTAAAATGTAATAATAACATAAATATCAAAACAGTTGGACAGTTTATAACATTGCAATAATATACCTATTTTAGATATACCACAAAGTAACGTAGCGCTACCCCCCCGCAGGAGCCACTGGTGAATGTTGGTTATCGCCCACCCTGCACAGCCAGGCACATGAATTTCTCAATCACTCCTGAGACAGGAAGCAGTCCCTGCAGCTTTGTTTGTTTTTTTTATTTAGGGGAATTGAATTTGGATGGGGAAGGGTTGTTATGGGATGCGCATTTGATCAGTAGAAACCAGTGTTGGCAGCCCGTAAAAAATGGGCACTTTTCTCCTGCCAGTAAATGCCAGTAACAGGAAAAGGTTGCCAGTAAAAAATATGGCTGTGATGCTTGGCCGAGACCATCTGAGTGCCTGCTACAATGTGTTCGGGCGGTGCCGGCGGTGGGTGGGTCTGGTGGAGGTGGTGACGAATCGTGTGAAGTCATGGTGCAAGGAAGCTGAGTGGAGTGGCTGGAGCCTTGTGTGTGGGTCTGCGGGACAGGAGCAAGGCAAGCTGGGAGCGGGATTGTCAGTGCTGTTTGGACTGCAGTGGTTTGAAGGGACCACCTGGCGAAGAGAGAGAGTGTCACTGTGATTCAGAAGGGGACGTAACGTGTTGTCATCATCATCTGTGTTGCTGCACACTGCGTCTAGTGTACTGTTAGCGTCAATTTCATGTGTGTGTGCCTGCCCATTCTAATTTCTTGCCCTCCTGAGTAAAATAAAATCAGAAATATGTTTTTTTGCCTTTATATGTACCTTAAATCATATCGCAAATTGCATATAGTACTTGTTTGTAGCCTAAATACTGAAATTTGCACTTAAAACTATAATTTTGTAACTTTTGGAAACGCCAGTAAAAACTTGGATGTGCCAGTAAATTGTGGGTGTCGTGTCAGTAAATTTCAATCTGGTAGGTTGGCAACACTGGTAGAAACTCTTCTGGGACACAAACTATATAGACCTGCTATACACACACTCCTTTTCTTCTACCTCCAGCACAGACTTGCTTGAAGAACTACATCTCCCAGGACCAGCTAGCTCTGATTCTTTGATCTAACAAAATCTCATTTAGATCCTGTGAATGCCCTTTTCAGGCAGGGACCGCGGGCTCATTTGGTAGTGCAGCAAAAATAGAGGTCTTTGGTGCTAGCTGTCCTCGCCTGTGGCTCCCAGTACCACCTCTTCAGGCACTGCCAGCCCGCCTGACTGCAGCTGCCCCTTTCATTAGCCCTCCTGGCTACTTCTCCACAGTGCTCCCAGATGGACTCTGCATCCATCCCAGACTGCATGCACCCAGTCCCTTCAACCATGCCTCTCAGTCCTCTCACTGTAACACTCACCAGCCCCCCTGGCTGTCTTCCTCCATGGAGATTTGCCCAGCAGTGTCCTCCTGCTATCCTCTCCTTGCTCCCGTGCCTCCTGATCAGGATTCCTCTGTGTGTCATGAAGAGGGGTCCCTTCCACACCAGAGCCTAGGCTAGAGTTCACCTCGCCCCAGACTAATGAGATACTCTCAAAGGCCCCAACAGCCTAACACTTCATCTCTATCTTCCAACCGAACTCCACACTGCCCCTGCTGGGCTGACTCTGAGTATTTGAGGGGGCCTGCCCCCTGTCAACCCTCTGTTGGGGATTGGTCAGGGCCCTCAGAACACTCCAGCTAGCTCCTCCTAGACCCCTCCCAACTGCTTTTGGAATCTTCTCCAAGTTTCCAGATAGTAGGAGGAGTCACCAGAGAAGCTGATGATGAGTCATCCAGCCTACCTGAGTCAACCATCCAACCCAGATTAACACAGGCCTTGCTGCCTGAATATTTACCTACACTAACACAAACACATCCTACTCTAGCACTCTAGAAACGCTAGGGGGTGCTACAGTAATATGTTTACATGTTGCTAATGTGAATTGGATCTAGACATTATGCAGTTTGTTTGACTGTAGGCTTTTGTGTGTAACACATTTACCTGCTTTGTCCAAAGATGGCTTTTTGGTCAGTTTATTCTGTGGGAAATGCACGTAGACTGAAGGAGTTCAGTGCTTATGCTGTGAAATTTAAGGATGAATTGCTTCTTAGTGCCTGAAGCTACTAAGATCAGATAGGGCTTACTTTGAAGCTCATTTGCTTGTTAAAAATATGCAAAATTTGAAATAATATATGTATGATTTGCAAAATAAATGGTTGTAGCCTTGCCAAAGTTTTTCTTTGAATCGAAGATTGACTGAGTCAAGTAAATTAACCACTTTGACATTATTTTACCATAGGAGAGTGCTACCCAGGGACTTCTTGTGCAAAATTTGTACAATGTAAGTGTTTTTGCATGAAATTGCCAAAAAGGAAAACTGTAAATTTTGGGTATGAAGTGATAAGATACACATATGCTACTGTAACATTTTCTCATATAAACTCTTCTCCTATTTGTCAAAATATATATTGTAGATAACTTTTGTTTAGAAGGATGAGGCATTAGGAATAAATCACTGCTAAATATGGTCTGTACCAGGGAGGGACTGGTATGAGGTCAGTTTAGGAAAATGTTTTGAGAATTATGTCACTGGATACTCTTTTGTAGCCAAATGTCTTTTCCTTCAGAGCTCCATTTATCTATTTAAACCTAAGTCCAACCAAAACGCTTACTCCTGGATGGAGAAGAGATAGGTTAGAACCCCTACCAGGATTTGTATTGTTGTCTGCCATTCTGGTGAAATTTCTCCTTGATTCCTGTCTCTTTTTTGGATCGAGAACAAAGAGGACATTTCCTAAACAGACATGTAAGCAGGAATAAAAACTCTCATTATTGCTTTAAGCATGTTCCATTAGATGAGTGTAAGAATGTTTACACTCAAGATCCTTAACTTCACTTTATGTACATTTTAAAGGTATGAAAGAGATTCTAATGGGGCATACACACGGTCGGACTTTTCGTCTACAAAAGTCCGACAGCCTGTCCGACAGACTTCCGGCGGACTTTCGGCGGACTTGCGGCGGACTTGTGGCAGACTTTCTAACGAACGGACTTGCCTACACACGACCACACAAAAGTCCGACGGATTCGTACGTGATGACGTACACCAGACTAAAATAAGGAAGTTCATAGCCAGTAGCCAATAGCTGCCCTAGCGTGCGTTTTTGTCCGTCGAACTAGCACACAGACGAGCGGATTTCGGGGTCCGTCGTAGTTACGACGTAAAGATTTGAAGCATGTTTCAAATCTAAAGTCCGTTTGAGGCTGAAAAAGTCAGCTGAAAGTCCGGGGAAGCCCACACACGATCGGATTACCAGCCAGCTTTAGTCCGTCGGCGTCCGTTGGACTTTTGTAGACGAAAAGTCTGACCGTGTGTATGCTCCATAAGCCATTGAATGTTGAGACATGATAATGGATTTTGTTAATTTTGAAACATGTCATTTTTTTATTACTGATAAACATACTTGGGTTTATTTACTAAGGACATGGGAATGCATGGTAGCCAATCAGCTTCTAACTTCTGCTTGTTCAATTAAGCTTTGGAAAAAAAACCTGGAAGCTGATTGGTTTCTATGTGGAGCTGCACCAGATTTTGAGCTCTCCAGTTTTAGTAAATCAAACCACTGTCTTTAGCTTCACTTTCTTGGATGCACACAATCTTCATGATATCTGCTCTGTATTTTTATTTTTGTGATCTTAAATAAAACAGTTAATAAAAAATATTCTCTTTAGTAGAGTGGGGTAGGGTTAGAACTTCTATCGTGTTTTTAAAGCGGTTGTAAAGGTTCAGCTTTTTTTCTCTTAAAATAATAAATATTTTATAATTACCTGCTCTTTGCAATAGTATTTCGCAGAGTGGCCTGAACCTCCTCTTCTCCTTGATCTTGGCTCCTCCTCTTCTTCTGAGAATGACGCCATAGCAAGCACTTGCTATGGGGCAGACATGCAGGCTCGCTCAAATAATAAAATGAACTCTACCCAGTGCAGGAAGTTCAATGAACAGCCAGTTGCCCACTCACCTAAAAATATAACGGTGTAAGAGATATGACCTAACACGTAAAACAAAAAAATACCCTGGGACAGACCCCAGGAGAAAAGAGGTTAATCCCTCCCCATATCGATTAAACTGGCTAACAACTAAACAGAAAAAAACACCTCAGGGGGGTTAGTGTACAAATGGGTTTTATTAATGAAAAATTGTATACTTTTATTACAAAAATCCCAAAAATGTATACCACAACCTTTAGCACAATGTTAAAAATAAGACAACGTTGTTACTCATAAGGCAGGCTGTGTGTGTTCATAGAAACACACTGTGGCTCAGCCCTGCTCCCCACTCCATCCTGGTTTGATTGACAATGGCTACCACTGCTACTTCCCTGCCATGCTGCTCTCGGGCACATTTCTGGATCGAAAGAGGAGCCAGGTAAGTACTGCGGGAGGGGACTGGTTGGAGCTGAAACTGAAAGGATTTTTACCTTAATGCATAGAATGCATTACGATTAAAAACCTTATGCCTTTAGAACCACTTTAACCCCCTCCTACCCACTGTATAGGGAAATGACGGCTGCGGGGTGGTTCTATTGTCCTGGGACGACATCATATGACATCGTCCCTCTCGCCACACTTGCGATCAGCGGCGCACTGTGTTCCCGGGACACACCGCATCCCCGATCTCAGTAATGAGCCGATGACCGATGATGCAGGCACTTTACCCATGTGATCATCTGTGTCCAATCACAGCTGATCACATATAAACAAGGAAATGCCGGTTATCGGCTTTACTTTCTTCACACTGACAGATTGTAAGGTGAGGAGAGCTGATCAGTGGAATTTCCTCACTGGGGAGACCTGCACAGATCATCAGGGCACTGATCATTAGTCAGTGCCCTGATGATTAGTGCAGCCACAACAGTGCCCATCAGTGATGCCAGTCAGTGCGCATCAGTGATGCCAGTCGGTGCCCATCAGTGATGCCAATCAGTGACCATCAGTGATGCCAATCAGTGCTGCCTTTCAGTGCCCATCAGTGCCTGCTCATCAGTGCCTATCAGTGCCACCAATCAGTGCCCATCAGTGCCACCTATCTGTGTCCATAAGTGCTGCCTATCAGTGCCACCTATCAGTGCCCAACAGTGCTGCCTATCAGTGCTCATTAGGGCTGCATATCAGTGCTGCCTATCAGTGTTTATCAGTGCTGCCTATCAGTGCCCACTAGTGCTGCATATTAGTGCCTCCTCATCATTGCCACTTCATCAGTGCCACCTCATCAGTGCCCATCAGTGCCACCTCATCAGTGCCCATCAGTGCAGCCTATCAATGCCCATCAATGCAGTCTCATTAGCATAGACCAGTGAAGAAGAAAAAATATTTATTAACAAAAATCATTTTTTTTGTAAAAAGTAAAAAACCAGTGGCGATTGAATACCAGCTGAAAGCTGAAAATTGGCCTGGGCAGGATGGGGGTAAAAGTACCCAGTATTGAAGCGGTTAATGTTCTTTCTGTTTACACTGGGGATATTTCCCCTAATTTCCTGTTTCAGTTAAACACTTTTTTATGGGTGTGACAAGGTGTCACTTGGAAAAAAGTGACATTTCCCCAATAGGGAGTTAAAATTGTTCAGAAAATATGGAATACGTTAGTAAAAGCCTAATAGGGGCTCTAAATATTCCATATTTCATCCAAGACAAAGTTTTGCCAGCAGATCAGCTTTATTTACAATTCCATGGCATACTTATTGGATTTACATTTTGGTTAGTGATTAACAACTCAAGCATGTTTCTTGTCAGATGGTAATGTTTTCATTTAAATAGAAAAAACCCGTAGTTCCATTCATAACAGCACAGAAAGAGCACAGTGTTTTTGTCTGGAAAAATGATAATTTTCCCAGAAATGTGATTCGCTATATGGCCTCGTTAGTTTGTAAACCAAAAGTTTTCATATGTCTGTGTTATGTAGGCATAGCTGTTCAAATTCATTTAAATGATCAAAAGCATCCCGTTAGACCTGGATCGATGGCAGAACATCTATCAGCAAAGACTAATGACAAGCTTTCCTGTACAGAGCGTGGCTTTAAACAGGCTTTGCTGCCGTGGATTTCCAGGCTGTATATATAAATCAAACTATAAGCATCTGCTAACATATTATGCACTGCTGATAAGAGTGTTTCAATTGGAAAATGATTAAAGTGACAGCTGAATTAGCAAGTTAAATTCCTTGCCCAGTGAAACAAACTGCCCTGTCTGCTGTTAAGCTAATCTGCTGGCAAGTAAATAATTTACATAACATGTTTGAAAGTTGGATTGTATCATAAATAAAAAAAGAAACATTCCAAATTCAACGTTCGATGTATCAGGATATATAATAAAAATATATGCAGACATCTGTAGAATTGACCTAGAAAGGAGTGCTTTATAATAATAATAGATTAAACTAATAGAGAGATATGGAGGGCGATTTACTAAAACTGAAGATTGTAAAATCGGGTGCAGCTGTGCAGAGAAACCAATCAGCTTCCAGGTTTTATTGCCAAAGCTTAATTAAACAAACTTATGGTAGAAGCTGATTGGCTCCCATGTACAGCTACACCAGATTCTCAGTGCTCCAGTTTTAGTAAATCTTCCCCATGGTGTATATGATCACTCTCTTTATCTGTAATGATACATGTAACCGCATTTGTGGCCACTATGTGGAGCTGTATTTAAACATCATGCTGCCCTGGGCACTCTCTTTTTGCAAAAATGAAAAAGGTTGCCCTACAAAAAAGAAAAAATATAAATTAATGGTGTTTCCGTTTTTAGCAAAAGAAGTCAGCCGACGCACATCCCTAAATTATGATAAATCACTAAAAATTGGTTTCCTCTGGTTCAGACTTTAGACAGGGCGCTGCTTCAGTAAAGTCAGGCAATATTATACTCAAAAAATGCATATTTTTGCTCCTAAAAGCTGTTGTGGTCATTTTCATTCAACCAGGTGTGTCAGAGGGACAAGGTTGTTTCTAGAGTCAAGGCCAAAGAACAGGGAGCCCAACATACCAAGTAGCTCCTGCGGGGGTAGCACTACATTTGCAATGTACATGCATCGCTCTGAGAGAACTGCCTTGGCGGTGACATCACCCATAGACTTACTATAGGACATCCATTGTCCGCTGTCCTTCCTCTCCCCTGAAGCCGCTGTTCATGTGACTGAAGTGCCCTTGCATTAGGTGGGTATACGCATCTTTTGTTTACAGAATAGTTAGTATCGCCTTTAGAATGGGCATGGAAGCAGGTTTAAGCATATATTGTATTAGCCCAAACTTCTTCTTTAAATTAATATAAATAAATCTTGAAAAAAGTCTTGTTAAAGTCATGCAAAATGTTGTACATTATGGCAAATATACCTCCGCTATTGCTACCTTTGCTGAAATCACTTCCACTTCTGCCATCTTCTTTCTTTGGCATAAGGGTGGCTGGTAATAATGCAACTCCTACATGTGCAATGATTCTGGCATTTGGCTCCACTATTTAGCATCTGCCAGATGTTGGTACTGTATACTGTATAGCACATGTGATTTAAGCAGTGTTAGGAAATAGATTGTTGGCAAAATAGGAAAAGAATGTTTTGGCAAAAGAGACATAAAAAGTTTCTTGTACCAAAAAAGTGATCATGCTTGCATACTATTTTTCAGATTACACATCTGTTTTAATAAGAGAAACAGCAATGTGTAAAGTGCAGTAGCCTATAGTAACCAGTGAAAGGTATTTCCTGTCCAACTCTATCTCAAGACCATCTTATATTCATTAACTTTCCATCTGTAAAGTAAGTCACAAGTGTAAACATGACCATTAAACCTTTTGTGAAAATAAAATACCACTGGGCAAGGACAGCGTGTTTTTCCATCTGCCCTTGTTAGAGTTATCTGCCCTTTTACCAGTCTGTTTGAGTCAGAGCCTTAAATAGACACCATGAGAACAAGTATTTGGACTGGATCCTGCAAAAATATTTTTGCTTTACCTAAATATAAGGACATGGGAAAATCAGTATGTCCCAAGGGCATCGACTTTATCCCCATTGTCAAATCTAGACTAAGGATAATCTGAACATAGAAAATAAATTCTTGCTGGCAGGGGTCCACAACATGATGGCTTCAAAAAAAATGTATCAGTGACAACCAGTTCCACTGGGAGCGAAAGGTAGCAGCAAATTCCCATGATGTTTATTATATCCATTTTGCTTCCCTACATTTAGATCTGTTAAGGGATAACAAAGCACAAATCTTGCATGAGAGCTTGGAGACACATGGAGTTTTATTAAACAGAAGCAACTGTACTACCTCTGCCCAAGGAATATGCATCTTTACAAGCCAAGCTATACCGATATTCCGAACCCTAAACTTGGGGGGCAGAAGACTAGCGATTCTGCTGCCAGGGTTAAAAAGACAAATTCTGCCCCCAACACTTGTCTGCCGCTTCGTTGTTGGGCTATGACACTTAACTCAAGCATGGAGCAGAAATGCCTAGAGAGATTTGTGTATGTTCATGGGCTGTCCCTGAAGGATACGGTTAAGGCTGAAACAGGAATGATCTACAGGTAGACTTTATGTACTATTTTATATAATAGTTTGTTGTGGCAAGATTATGCACATGGCTTGTAGTTAACATTCAAAGTCATATACTATACATTGTTTGTATATCCAAATAGAAATAATAATATTTTAATGGGGCTTCAAAATCCAATCAGAGTTAACTTGGTAATAAAGGGAATTTTTAATCAAATGGGAAAGGTGTATGGCAACAGTTACATATATTACTTGCTTTAAAAATGTAATTTGTTTTAATAGATTTTTGTAATTAATACCAAGAACCTTTGCAGAAACCCAAAGAAACACACTCAATTCATTTTTAGTTTCTTGTTTTCAGCTTGGTGAGAAAATGGTATTTGCTCATTGGTTGCTGCACAATGCAATTCAATGATTTAAAAAATGCATGCCTTTTTACTTATAATGTAGTGCTAAGAGCGGCGACAATCTATAAACTTCTGTATTGTAGAACACCAAATCAGATATGTAGTCAACAAAACTCTGATTATAGCAAGACGATTCTAAATAGTTGCTATGGGTTATTGCTGTTCAGCTTATACAGGGGAATATGGAAATTGCTTTGAGTAGTTTTACATGCACATTTTTGAAAACTATTAGTGTTATGCTCAATGTTTGTAGACTCATACATGGATACTGTCAAAAGGGATCTAGGTCTGGGCACAATCTGGTATCTGCGTTTTTGGAGGGCAATACAGGTACTTGTTATAAAAAAAAGCGTGTTCACAATGGCGATGGAGAGTGGAGAGTCTGGTGCAGCTGTGCACAAAAAAACAATCAGTTTTTTAATCAAAGCTTAATTGAACAAGCTGTAGTTAGAAGCTGATTGGCTACCATGCACAGCTGCAGCAGATTTTGCACTCTCCAGTTTTACTAAATCAACCCCAGTGTGTCATTGATATGCATATTACTGAGGGGCAGGTACAACAGTGTCTGGATGAGATTGGAGAGATGTTGGCTACTGATGTACCTACCAGGTATAGCAAATGTAAAGGCAATTCATAAAAGAAAGAACTTGTTAGGAAAAATAATAAAGCAGATTTTTTTGAAAGCATGTAATACACCATTGTATTGTTCTCTAACTATAAATCATTTTAATTACCCTTAAAGTGGATGTAAACCCGATTCGTGAAATCTGACCTGGGCACATCTATCTGTAGTGTTTACTTATCTCTCTCTAAAGCACTAAGTCCTGTGTCTTTCTGCTGCTTCGTTCCTCTGTTATCAGCATTATAACTTCTGACAAATTCTCCGACATGGGACAAAAAAGCAGCTGAAATTTGTGTTGCTATAAATAGATTATCAGAGAGCTGGTCTATTCACAGTACAGCTCTGCATGTTTCTTTCTTCCCCTGTCTATGTGGAGGGGGGGGGTGACTTTCCTCCAATCAGCTGTCACACAGTCTATGCCAAGACTCCCCTCCCACTGCTGAAACTGGAAGTAAAAATTCTAACACTATCTTCATTTTCTAAAGAATATATAAAGTGGAAGACAGCAGATATACATGTGAAACTTATGTAGGGAGATATTATCTGAGGTGATTCACTTCACTGGGTATATGTGAGGGTTTACATCCACTTTCTCTGCTACTTTAGGATAAATAAAGTTGGCTGCTGCTGCAACACAAGTCGTGCTGGATGAACCATTGAATAGAGAGTACTGATTTATGCAATAATGCTTCAGGTATTCATGGCTGTAGATACCATGATAGGCCACAGTGCAAGGAGGCATCACCAAGGCTTAAAGAGGTATTAAACCCAAAACCATGTGAAACCAAAATGTAGAATAATGCAGCCTACAAATCATTAGATGGGGTTAGAGGGCCCCCACTCAGGATGAAGAAGCACAGGGAGCACCTTTGGACAGCAACATTGTTAATCTGTGGGGGGGGGGGGGTTGTTCCATGTACTAGCAAATTTAAATATGATAACACATTGAAGCCAAACTCCAGCTGATACGTTCTAAGCAGTTACAGCAAAAAGTGTTTTTTTTCTTGTAAATTGTACAATTGTAGATTGCAAACCTCAGATATGAACATGAACAAAGCATATCTCTCTATATATATCTTACAATAACTGGAAAGTGCAAAATCTGGAGCAGCTGTGCATGTTAGCCAATCTGCTTCTAACTTCAGCTCTTTCAATTAAACTTTGACAAAAAACTTGGAAGCTGATTAGTTTTTATTCAGAGCTGCACCAGATTTTGCACTCTCCAGTTTTGGTAAATCACCCTTAGGTGTCATTTCTGTCTTCTGCTTTGTTCCTCTGCTATCAGCATAAATCCCTTTTGACAATTTTTCTTGACACCAAGAGAAAAATGGTGACGGGGAGGGACCTCCAGCAGATTGACAGCCTCAGCTCTGTTCCTGTGAGCTGTGTGAAGGAGGGTGTGTCCCTTCCCTCCAATCAGCTCTCTGAGCTCTCCTCACTGAGCTCTGCAGTGTGTAACTTCAGCTCTCCACCCCCTTTCTGATCTCTCAGACAAGCTTTTAAATTCAGCACTTTGAACAGATGTGAGGAAGAGAAGACTGCAGATAAATACAAGGTATGCAGAAGGATTTGTTCCATCTGTGTATCACCTGAGGCTAGTCCCTTTACTCAATGTATGTAAAGGTTTACAACCACTTTAAATAATTTGTCTTATCTCTGTAACTGATACATTCCACTGAAGAGCTTGTTCTTTTGAAAAACAACATGCTTGCTGGCTGGACCACCAGATGAAACTAGAAGATCAAAATCCTAAATGTTTGCTTTTGGGTTTAATACCACTTTTTTTTCTCAATTTGTTTCCATTTCTGCCTAGCTTTGGACATTTGTAGCTAAATATGTAAAGAAAACTAAATGGGAAAGAGGTACAGAGGATGTTCAAAGAAGTCAAACACTCATGCTCAAGAAACTTGACCATTTCTGCTTTCTCTTGTTTGTTGGCCTGTACAGTTAAAAGTAATTATCATTCAAGTGTACCAAGAGCATTTTAATTCCTATATACAGCCTTGGTTTTGAGCAGCGTTTTATGTACCCCGTGCAAAGTATTTCTGAATGGCTTTGTTTGTTTTTGTATATTTTCTATACATGCTATATTACTGTCCTAACAAAGCACAGGTTAATCATACAACATTTTCTTGTTGACTTTAACTCCAGGCAGATATCAAAGGCACCATATAATGAGCTCTGTATTCAATAATACACTCTAAATCTATTTTTTAAAATATAAGTACACAAACTTTATGGTATCAACCTCTAAGCTAAGAAAAGTAGAGGGAAAACAGCACAAGGGGGAAATCAGATGTGATGCAGTGCTCCTTCCCCTTCCAGCCCCCTCTGCCTTCGTATTGAGCAGTGAGTCTGCCCATTATAGCCATTGGGTATCAGGAATCTGCACAACAGGACTTAGCAGCAAGCTGTGACACTATCTGGAAATGTCAGAGCTTTGACTGCCAGAACAGCCTGGTATTTAGCCATTACAGGAGGTTTTGTGCAACTCTTGCAGGTACTGTAGGCGTGGGTACTTCTGGGTGGCTGTACTTCACACCTGGAGCAGTTTTCAGCCTTCACCCCTAATGCCAGGGTCCCTTTAAAGCAGTCAATTGATAATGGAAAGTGGTTTCAGCTGAGGAAGTCACTAACTTCCAACAACTCAATGATGTCTTGACTTCAATGCCAACAAGTATATATCCACATTATTTGTCTGCTACATAGAAGTGTAAGGTCTCATCCCAATCTTAGAGCAAAACTATTTTGTTTGAATTTCTTGTAGTCTGGTTGTCCTACAAAATTAGAAAGTGTCTACAGACATACAGTATATCACAAAAGTGAGTACACCCCTGACATTTTTGTAAATATTTTATTATATCTTTTCATGTGACAACACTGAAGAAATGACTCCTTGCTACAATGTAAAGTAGTGAGTGTACAGCTTGTATAACAGTGTAAATTTGCTGTCCCCTCAAAATAACTCAACACACAGCCATTAATGCCTAAACCACTGGGAACAAAATTGAGTACACCCCTAAGTGAAAATGTCCAAATTGGGCCCAAAGTGTCAATATTTTGTGTGACCACCATTATTTTCCAGCCCTGCCTTAACGCTCTTGGGCATGGAGTTCACCAGAGCTTCACAGGTTGCCACTGGAGTCCTCTTCTACTCTTCCACGACAACATCATGGAGCTGGTGGATGTTAGAGATCTTGCGCTCCTCCACCTTTCGTTTTAGGATGCCCCACAGATGCTCAATAGGGTTTAGGTCTGGAGACATGATTGGCCAGTCCATCACCTTTACCCTCAGCTTTTTTAGCAAGGCAGTGGTCATCTTGGAGGTGTGTTTGGGGTTGTTATCATGTTGGAACACTGCCCTGCGGCCCAGTCTCCGAAGGGAGAGGATCATGCTCTTCTTCAATATGTCATAGTACATATCGGCATTCATGGTTCCCTCAATGAACTGCAGCTCCCAGTGCCAGCAGCACTCATGCAGCCCCAGACCATGACACTTCCACCCCCATGCTTGACTGTAGGCAAGACACACTTGTCTTTGTATTCCTCACCTGGTTGCTGCCACACACGCTTGACAACATCTGAATCAAATAAGTTTATCTTGGTCTCATCAGACCACAGGACATGGTTCCAGTAATCCAAGTCCTTAGTCTGCTTGTCTTCAGCAAACTGTTTGCAGGCTTTCTTGTGCATCGTCTTTAGAAGAGGCTTCCTTCTGGGATGACAGCCATGCCGACCAATGTGATGCAGTGTGCAGCATATGGTCTGAGCACTGACAGGCTGACCCCCCCACCCCTTCAACCTCTGCAGCAATGCTGGCAGCACTCATACATCTATTCCCATAGACAAATTCTGGATATGACGCTGAGCACGTGCACTTCTTTGGTCGACCATAACGAGGCCTGTTCTGAGTGGAACCTGTCCTGTTAAACTGCTGTATGGTGACTCAGTTTCAGGGTCTTAGCAATCTTCTTATAGCCCAGGCATCTTTATGTAGAGCAACAATTCTTTTTTTCAGATCCTCAGAGAGTTCTTTGCCATGAGGTGCCATGTTGAACTTACAGTAACCAGTATGAGAGAGTGAGAGCGATAACACCAAATTTAACACACCTGCTCCCAATTCACATCTGAGACCTTGTAACACTAACGAGTCACATGCCAGCGGGAAGGGAAAATGGCTAATTGGTTCTAATTTGGACTTTTTTACTTAGGGGTGTACTCACTTTTGTTGCCAACGGTTTAGACATTAACCACTTCCATACCGGGCCAATTCTTGCACTCCTCTCCTACATGTAAAATGGCGGTCGTTGCAACTTTTTATGTCACATGGTATTTGCGCAACAATTTTTCAAACATGTTTTTTTTTGTTTCATAAATGAGAAAATAACAAAACAGTAAAGTTAGCCCAATTTTTTGTATAGGCTGGAAAGATTGAGATGAAAAAAAAAAAGAGCAATCTTTTTCTTTCCAGTCGAGAACTTGGCTTTATTTACTTTCGCCGGGCCTCCGATGGTCATAGAATGTCTGGGGACCATCTGGTCACCGGAAATCTCTATGATCATCGTACAGCGGTGGCGGATTCCTTCTCTGGGTCGCCAATTGCATAGGCAAGCCCGGAAAAGCACCAGAGGGTGGTGGGAGGGGACACACCTTACTCGTTTACATGTTCTTACACACACGCCTGTAAGAACGATCAAGCGGCTGAACAGTCTGTTGAGTTATTTTGAGGGGACAGCAAATTTACACTGTTATACAAGCTGTACACTCACTACTTTACATTTTCAGTGTTGTCACATGAAAAGATATAATAAAATATTTACAAAAATGTGAGGGGTGTAGTCACTTTTGTGAGATACTGTATCAATTGTACCCAATCCTTTAAAAAATATCAGAATTGTCCAGGAGTATCTTATATTTGTGGTTATCTGTGAAACACAATAGTGGGCTTTTGACTGTATTTTTTATTTAAATGCACAGTTATTGTTTGAAAGAGTTAAAATCTCCAGTTTGGGAAGAGGGAAATGGAATGTAATTGAATACCATTGCCATATGCAAATAGCACAAGACTTCTGCCGTCTTTTTACCAATGGTTCATCAAAAAATAATGTATAGGAAAAGCAGTCTGCATGACTTCACAGTTACATTGTCTGAATAAAGGTTTAACATCATAGAACACCACCTGTGTTTTTTGTCTGTGGTTCTTTCATTAAAAATTTACTTTGATTGTACCTTTCTTTTCCTGTTGACTGTAGAATCAATGTTTCTGCATATGCTTCAACACCTAATAAAGTTCATTATAAAAAAAAAAAAAAATGATAATTATAATAACTCTGGGTAATTTGCCTGGCACAGAGGGTACCTTTACTCGTGCTGAGCACCATGTACACTTTAACAAAAAACTGGACTCCATACATGTGATTAGCCATTTTTCCTCCCCGGTGTCATGTGACTCATTTGTGTTACAAGGTGTTATTGCTCTCACTCTCTCATACTGGTCACTGGAAGTTCAACATGGCACCTCATGGCAAAGAACTCTCTGAGGATCTGAAAAAAAGAATTGTTGCTCTACATAAAGATGGCTTAGGCTATAAGAAGATTGCCAAGACCCTGAAACTGAGCCACCATACAGCGGTTTAACAGGACAGGTTCCACTCAGAACAGGCCTCGTTATGGTCGACCAAAGAAGTGCACGTGCTCAGCGTCATATCCAGAAGTTATCTACAGGAATAGACGTATGAGTGCTGCCAGCATTGCTGCAGAGGTTGAAGGGGTGGGGGGTCAGCCTGTCAGTGCTCAGACCATATGCTGCACACTGCATCACATTGGTCAGCACGGCTGTCATCCCAGAAGGAAGCCTCTTATAAAGATTATGCATAAGAAAGCCTGCAGTTTGCTGAAGACAAGCAGACTAAGGACATGGATTACTGGAACCATGTCCTGTGGTCTGATGAGACTAAGATAAACTTATTTGGTTCAGATGTTGTCAAGTGTGTGTGGTGGCAACCAGGTGAAGAGTACAAAGACAAGTGTGTCTCGCCTACAGTCAAGCATGGTGGTGGGAGTGTGATGGTCTGGGGTTGCATGTGTGCTGCCAGCACTGGGGAGCTACAGTTTATTAAGGGAACCATGAATGCCAACATATACTGTGACATACTGAAGCAGCGCCGCAGGGCCGCAGGGCCGCAGGGCCGCAGGGCAGTATTCCAATATGATAATGACCCCAAACACACCTCCAAGATTACCACTACCTTGCTAAAGAACCTACAGGTAAAGTTGATGGACTGGCCAAGCATGTCTCCAGACAAGGTGTGAAAGAGAACTCCAGTGGCAACCTATGAAGCTCTGGTGAACACCATACTCAAGAGGGTTAAGGCAGTGCTGGAAAATAATAGTGGCCACACAAAATATTGAAACTTTGGGCCCAATTTGGACTTATTCTTTTAGAGGTGTACTCACTTTTGTTGCCAGTGGTTTAGACATTAATGGCTGTGTGTTGAGTCATTTTGAGGGGACAGCAAATTTACACTGTTATACAAGCTGTACACTCACTACTTCACATTGTAGCAAAGTGCCATTTCTTCAGTGTTGTCACATGAAAAGATATAATAAAATATTTATACAAATGTGAGGGGTGTACTCACTTTTGTGAGACACTGTATATCAGTAGTGTTTACTTAAAGTATGGAAAATAATTATTTGATCTCCTGCAGATTTTTTAAGTTTGCCCACTTACAAAAAAATGGAGGGTCTATAATTTTCATCATAGGTGTATTTTAAATGATAGAGACAAAATATCAACCATAAACCCTGAAAAAACACAGGATACAAATGTTATAAACTGAGTTGCAGTTCAGTGAGTAAAATAAGTATTTAATCCCCAGGCAAAACATGACTGTGTACTTGGTAGAGGAACCCTTGTTGGCAAGCACAGAGGTAAGACGTTTCCTGTAGTTGGTTACCAGGTTTGCACACATCTCTGGAGGGATTTTCTTCTTTGCAGGTCTTCTCAAAATCCTTAAGGTTTCTTGACTGTTGCTTGGCAACTCAAAGTTTCAGCTCCCTCCATAAATTTTCTATAGGATTAAGGTCTGGAAACTGGCTAGGCCACTCCATGACCTTAATGTGCTTCTTCTTGAGCCACTCCTTTGTTTCCTTGGTGGTATGTTTTGGGTTATTGTCATGCTGAAAGACACATCCACAGGCCATCTTCAGTGTTCTGGCTGAGGGAAGAAGGTTCTCATCCAGGATTTTATAATACATGACCCCGTCCATTGGCCCCTCAATACGGCAAAGTCGGTCTGTACCTGAAAGTGGAACTTAAGTCAAAACATTAAGTCCTGCTAGATCACTTCAGGCTGGCCCATTTTGCAGGTATAGCTTTATAAAACAGTAAAAATAAGTGTCTATACTGTTTAAAATCCAGTAATACAGTGTTTCACACTGCTCTGCACATGCTCAGTTGCTCTCCCATTTTAGGCACTGCAGAATTAAACTCTCTTATCCTTTAGGCCTCTTGCACATGATACTCCTGTTTGAGTAGCTATTTTTTCAGACATTTTTATGGTATGTATTTGCACATATTTTCGCGCATATGCGCTAGTGCAATTTCGTGCGCATGCACATAACATAAAAAGTTCATGGACGATTGCGCATTTGCGTGCATGTGGCATTAATTACTGAACAAAAATGCAGATTTTTTTTTTTTAACTGAAGAATACACAGCGCTTGGTTATGCACCTGTGCGCATAGGCACAGGCACATAGGCACATTACATAGCCAAGGATGCTGCTTCTGTTTTAACTGTAACTGCCATGGTACTGCACATGTGATCAATTATGACATCAGCCAACTATATCGATCTATACAACCAATGTTTGTTTTCATCTATGTGATGTGAGGCCTCATTCACACGAGGCGGATCAGTTTCAGTGGAGTCTGCCAGCTCAGCAGGAGATCTCTCTGTTGATCTCCTCTGAGCCGGCGGATGACAGGCCCCTCTCTGCTCACTGAGCAGGGAGGGGCCTGTCAGTGCGCCGCTGATTCCTATGGAGGGATCGGATGAAAACAGACAGCATGTTCGTTCTCATCAGATCTCATCCGATCCGATCCGCCCAGATGGATGGCGAACATATCTCCATACATCTGAATTTAGTGGATCGGATGGCAGACGGGTGTCATCGGACATATCTCCGCTGACATCCGTCTCCCATGGGAGTCAATGGGTGGCCCGCTCGGATCCGCCTGAAAAATGGACAGGCAGATCCGAGCGGGCTTGCCGTGTGAAGGGGCCTAAGTAGAATTAAAAAAAAATGTAATCTTATCACCAAACGGGCTTCACTATGTGCTCCATTATATCATTTTTGGTGATCACCTATTTGATTGAGAGGATGCATAGCGAGTCAGGCATCTGAGATCTGTAGCGTCTTGGCAATCCAGTGAGGCTAATGAAGCAAGCCCTTCGCGCACAGTGGTGTAGTGGGTAGCACTCTCGCCTAGCAGTAAGCAGGGTCGCTGGTTCGAATCCCAACCACGACACTATCTGCCTGCAGTTTGCATGTTCTCCCTGTGCCTGCGTGGGTTTCCTCCGGGTACTCCGGTTTCCTCCCACATTCCAAAGACATGCTGGTAGGTTAATTGGATCCTGTCTAAAATTGTCCCTAGTATGTATGAATGTGAGTTAGGGACCTTAGATTGTAAGCTCCTTGAGGGTAGGGACTGATGTGAATGTACAATGTATATGTAAAGCGCTGCGTAAATTGACGGCGCTATATAAGTACCTAAAATAAATAAAATAAATCTACTGCCACAGTGTTGAGCCCTTCATGGAGTGATTGGAGTGTGAGTCGATGATTTACATGCCTGTTACCATCTTCCTTCTGGTAAGGAGATTTGTTTGTCACTTTGTTTGTTGTTCATGCTTTCTTCTACCCAAGGACTGTGTTTTAACATATTTTTTAGCGCCGCATGTGGACTTTTTATGCTGTAATTCAGGCGCCCGGCGTCCTGAAAGGGGCCAGAAGCATGAATAGGGGGTGGCAGCAGGGATGGAAAGGAGAGGCGGTGCCCGTGTACCTTTAATGGACGGGCCGCTTCTGGTGTATACTATAGTGTAGTCTCATTATTGAGAATTAAGGCATTTACAAGAAACTGATAATCTATGATTATCCATATGCCGCATACACACGAGCGGACTTTTCGACCGGACTGGTCCGACGGTCTATTCAACGTACTTTCGGCGGACTTCCGACGGACTTTCCTAACGAACGGACTTGCCTACACACGATCACACCAAAGTCTAATGGATTTGTACGTGATGACGTATGACCTGACTAAAATAAGGAAGTTGATAGCCAGTAGCCAATAGCTGTCCTAGCGTTGGTTTTAGTCCGTCGGACTAGCATACAGACGAGAGGATTTTTAGACTGGGCTCGAGTCAGTCTGAAAGATTTGAAACATGTTTTGTTTCTAGGTCCATCGGACTTTTGGGGAAAAAAATTCTGCTAGAGCCCACACACGATCAAATTGTCAGACGGAGTCCGGTCCGCCGGACCAAGTCCGCCGGAGAGTCCGCTTGTGTGTACGCGGCATTAGGCCACAAATGAGCTGCCAATAATGTGAACAGGTTTCACATACTTTAATTGCCATCATATTTTCATGCATTTTTTTAGCTTTTTGCAAATCATGCCACATTTATGTACAATGAAAATTGCCTTTTCCAGAGTTTACTCTCACTTATGCATTTTTCATATGTAGTCCTGTGTGGTCTTATTCAAGATAAAGAGACCCTATCAGCCTCTAAAGAAAAATGTAATGCACGTTTCCTACAATAGAAAGCACATGCAATGGATATAAAAAGTCTACACACCCCTGTTAAAATGTCAAAACGACAAAGATAAATAATTTCAGAGCTTATTCCACCTTTAATGTGACCTATAAACTGTACAACTCATTTGAAAAACAAACTGAAATCTTTTAGGGGGGGAGTAAAAATAAAAAACTAAAATAATGTGGTTGCATAAGTGTGCACACCCTCTTATAACTGGGAATGTAGCTGTGCTCAGAATTAAGCAATTACATTCAAACTTATGTTAAATATGTGTCAGTACACACCTGCCATCATATAAAGTGCCTCTGATTAACCCCAAATAAAGTTCAGTTGCTCTAGTAGGTCTTTCCTGACATTTTCTTGGTTGCATCCTACAGGAAAAGCCATGGTCCGCAGAGAGCTTCCAAAGCATCAGACAGATCTCCTTGTTAAAAGGTATCAGTCAGGAGAACGGTACAAAAGAATTTCCAAGGCATCAGATATACCATGGACCACAGTGAAGACCGTCATCATCAAGTGGCGAAAATATGGCACAAGAGTGACTTTACCAAGAACTGGACGTCCCTCCAAAATTGAAGACAAGACCAGAAGAAAACAGGTCAGGGAAGCTGCCAAGTGGTCTACAGCAACATTAATGGAGCTGCAGGAATATCTGGCAAGAACTGGCTGTGTGGTACATGTGACAACAATCTCCCATATTCTTCATATGTCTGGGCTATAGGGTAAAGTGTCAAGATGGAAGCCTTTTCTTATGAAGAAAAACATCCAACTAAATTTTGCAAAAATACATCTAAAGTCTCCCAAAAGCATGTGGGAAAATGTGTTATGCTCTGATGAAATCAAGTTTAAAAGTTTTGGCCATAATTCCAAAAGATATGTTTGGCGCAAAAACAACACTGCACATTACCAAAAGAACACCATACCCACCATGAAACATGGTGGTGGCAGCATCATTCTTTGAGGCTGTTTTTTTCAGCTGGAACAGGGGCCTTAGTCAAGGTAGAGGGAATTATGAACAAGTCCAAATACCAGTCAGTATTGACACAAAACCTTCAGGCTTCTGCTAGAAAGCTGAACATGAAGAGGAACTTCATCTTTCAGCTTGACAACGACCCAAAGCATACATCCAAATCAACAAGTGAATGGCTTTACCAGAAGAAGATCAAAGCTTTAAAGTCCTGAATCCGATTGAAAATCTGTGGGTTGATCTGAAGAGGGCTGTGCACAGGAGAAGCCCTCACAATCTGACTGATTTGGAGTGTTTTTGCAAAGAAGAGTGAGCAAATAAGTCAAGATGTGCCATGCTGATAGACTCATACCCCCAAAAGACTGAGTGCTGTAATAGAATCAAAAGGTGCTTCAACAAAGTATTAGTTTAAGGGTGTGCACACCTATGCAACCACATTATTATTTTTTTTTTTATTTTTACGTCTCTGAACCTAAAAGATTTCAGTTTGTTGTTCAACTGAGTTGTACAGTTTATAGGTCACATTAAAGGTGGAAAAAGTTCTGAAATTATTTATCTTTGTCTTGTATCCATTCCATATCCATTTCTGTAAAACTTAAGCATTTAACTTAAACTTTAGCATTTGATACTGTTGGGAGAGTTGGATGCCTGTTTCTTCCTCCATGCACAGTCTTTACCCAATTTAACTGCTGAATCCATAGGGGGCTGGAGGATGGAACCAATGTTGTTTTAAGTAACTTACAGGATTACTTTAAGCGAACTTGAAAACGCATTGAAACTCATGATGCCATGTTTGTGATGATGTGCTTGATACCTAAAAAGAAATGTCATTAATATAGTTTATTCAATGCAGATTGCAAGTGATCACCTCAATACTTTTAACAAGATAAATAAAGAATACTTATGCGCTGGCAATGAGATTCCAATCCATAAATGTAAAACAGCTGCTGCATACACCCCAGTGTTGCTTTAACACCAAAATATCAAAATAAAAAATAAAATCTGTGTTGCACTGCTATATATGAGAAACCTCTTAAACCGTAACTGTGTATACTGTATATAAAATAAAGTTACTGCATGCATATATAAAAAATATATACTGGGGAAAAATAACTCCAATACTTCTAATTGTTTGCCCACAATCTGACAAACAATATTAATTATCGTGCTGATGCAATCCACAACTCCCTGATGGGATGTGGCACCCACAACCCAGTGCTGTCAGTATCTCAATAGTGCACTAATCAGTGAAATAGTCCTAGTGCTAAAGTCAAATAGGGGTTGATTTACTAAAACTGGAGAGTGCAAAATCTGGTGCAGCTGTACATGGTAAGCTTTGACAATAAAACCTGGAAGCTGATTGGTTTCTATGCAGAGCTGCACCAGATTTTGCACTCCAGTTTTAGTAAATCAAACCCATAGTGACATACCTACATATAAATAAATGATTAAATGTTAAAAACGAATCCTATGCAAATAAATTATGTCCACACTTTAGCAAGTAGTCTATTCAGCTATATTTGTGTTGTTGCCGTTCGCCACTCCCTACTGGGAAGTGATACCAGTAAGGAGTGGCGAACTACAGCAACAGACTCATTTTTGCCCAACTTAAAGTGGATGTAAACCCGAATTTTAATTTTTTTATGTCATAATATAGAGTATAAGATTTCCTATCATTTGAGCCCAGTCTTGCCACACAGAGTTAATTCATCTCTGAGCAATCCTCTTTTATTGTTCAGTGAGATAAATCTTGACAAACAGAGAAAAACTTTGTCAAATCCTCCCCCTTGCTGTGAGTGACAGGTGATTTACAGTTCGTGCACTAGCCTAAGACATGCATTATTTTTTAATTCCCTCCCACACCTTTCTTCTGCTGCTCTGCAAGGATTGGATGTTCCACACCTCAGCATAATTGGGCATGCTGAAGTCATGTGGTTACTTTCCTGTCTTTTCTCTGGATGTTAGAGATCATAGCAGAAGTTCAGTGTAAGAAATACACAGGAGAAAATGCATATTGACAAGGGGAGTGTAGAGGTGGGCGGGGAGTCTACTGACATCATGACTCCACCCACCGAGCTCCAGACAACAGACCCACCCACAAAATCTGCAGTTTTTCAGGTCTTATAACAGACAGAGGGGAGACATTTGACAGGTAAAGATACATGCAGGAGGCATGTATATCCTTATAGATAACCCCTATGGCAGTAGTTTAGAAAGGATGACATTGGGTTTACATCCACTTTAAGGCTCTGTTCACACCTGGGCGAATTGTAAAATTATTTGAAGTTTCACCAAAAGAGCTTTAATACTCGACAACAGGATTGCCTTTATATTATATCCAATCATACAGTACATGTTCACATCTGAATGTAATATTGCATAAATATTAAAGCTTGCTTCTAAAAAAAAGTACATGAGTTTCTTTTTAGGGCTGAGTCACGTGTTTTGGCCCCAATATACTTCATTATACTGCATAAAAAAATTCCTGCCTAGAAACTAGCTTTCCATTGGCTAAAAATAATTAAACATGCTCAAATAATTACTAAATCCACAACAGTAAAATCATTTTGTATATGCAGTAAAGCATGCTTGTTATGCTCACTGTGGAACCTAAGGGGTTAATCATCTACATTGTGTCAAAAAGTCTGTTTGATCCCGTCTTCTCTTAATCTCCCCTTCTACCACTATCCCCAATCTATCTGCAGATAGAACAGAGCCTTGGGGGGCAAGCTGCACATGCTCAGTTTGGTGTGTATTGCTAGAGAGTTTTTTTTTCTTGGAAGAGTGCATGCGATCAGCACAGGGCCAATCAGCACTGTCCAGACAGAGGGTCAGGGGTCCTGCAGCCTCATAGGACAATCAGAGAAGAATGAAACCTCCTCCTACAATCTTTAACCAGACACTGATAGAAGTCACAAGACTATTAAATACTGCTGATGAGAACAGATATTTAGCAGTTCATATTTACTAAAATAACTGCATTTCCATGTTCTGTGTACTGTGGGAGACCAGATATAGTGAATGCAGGGTCCTGGGTTTAGTAACACTTTAATTATGTGCCCAAAAATGCCTGAAAAAATGCTCAAAAAAATCTGAAAAATTACCAAAGATGCTCAGTTCAAATGTGAGTGGGGCCTTAGTGTCAGCTCTTATCAGTTGTATTACAATCACTTTTCAAGGCCTACTGTAAATAACTATTTACACTAACGCACAGCAATCATAAATCTCTTACTACAACTATTTTATACAGATGATAAAATCTGATTGTTATGTAAAACTGGACAAAACTGCCCTTTTTGCTACCTTATTAAAAAGTTTAATTGAGAATGGCTTATAAAAGATTGTTCTTTGACGTTCCCAAGAGTCTTGTTTTTTCCTGAGTGAGTTTTTCTCACCCTTTGATGAATGCACACTGTAGTTTGGGTTTCTAATCTGTAGTATACAACAGGGATGCGGTATTGTGTTCAGCGGCATCACTATGGATTCCGCATTCTGATGTAACTAAATTCTGCCTATTGCTATTGTTAGCATGACATGAGTTTACTTGTATACCTGAATAAATCATTACAACAAACATGTAATCCTTACCCATTGTGGAGCAGCAGTGCATCATGGGACTCCTGGCAGCCTGCTGATTAACCTCTAAGCCTAGTTTAAGCCTTTATTGCTCCAGCTTTGTTTTATTGTGGAATCTTTCCTGCCTATAATTGGCTAGTAAACAGCTGTAACTATTATGAATCCCATTTTTCATTTCTCACTGACAGTACGGGCTACAAATACACCTTATGAATAGTATACGGAAAATATATCATATATTGGCACTGTGCCATATTGAAGCTATGCGCATGATATAAATTTAGGAAATTATATTGTAGCACTCTGATGTTTAGACAGGGTTGCTATCAAATTTAGTTGCCAGGCGATAGTTGCCCTGGTCAATTGATAGGAGATCAATTGATTCCTCTCTAAATCTGGACTTGTTGCACCCTTTCTCTTCTGTCACTAGATGGCACTATGCTAGTGACATTAGATAAGACAGGGGCTTTACAGGCTCAGACATAAATGGATGGGGTGTCTCAGCCAATGGCCATGGATTTTCTTTGGTCGCTTGGCCTGCTGGGAGAGCCTATTTATTTGGGTGGAGTCAGGTGATCGGCTGTCTGGGTGGACGTGTGTTATGCTGCCCCAGGCTGCTAGGCCGGGAAGCCTGAGGCCTATCCCGGGGACACCTGGCTGCTAGGCTGCCTGAGGGCCTTTCCAGGAATGGGAGAGCAGTGTAATGTTGGGACTACTGGATTGTAGTCCAACCAGAAGTAGCGGTTCAGCCGGACGGGGAACTAGCTGTGGTCGGAGGTAGAAGGGGAAGCTGTCGCCACTAAGGGACCATCCACCCTGTTACCGGAGACCACTGTGAGTAAGCTGAAGCCAGTACCAGAGCAGTCTTCTCACCAGCCGGGGACGGTGAAGAAGTGGGAAAACTTCAGCGAGTGCCAAGCCAGGGAACCAGCAGGACAGCAGAGGTGACGCTTGCGGAGCATCAGTGGGTGCCAAGCCAGGGACCTAGCGGGTCAGAAGGGGTGACACTTGAAGACTATCTGTGAGTGCCAAGCCAGGAACCCAGCTGGGAAGCGGAGGTGACGCTTGAGGAAGATACTGAGTGCTAAAAGTGACAGAGTTCAGGGGATCCAGTGGCTATTGGATCCGAAGTCTATTGAAAGACTGGGAGTTTGTAGAGTGAAGATCAATAGTGAGTGACTGTGGAGTAAGCAGAGAACTGTTTGTGTTGCCAACAGTTGAATACAACTGCCGTTGGTAACTGCTACAAGATTGTTGCCATAGGAGACAGCAGCCCTACCTATACAGAAACAGTGCCTGGCTGGAGGCCTTCACCGGCAGACTCCGGTTTCCGAGTCTGACAATTAAACTTGCATCTACTTAAGGGTGTCCTGGCCCTAACCCTCTCTCCAATAGTTCTGTTCAAGAGACAATAAATCTCTTTGCATTCAAAAAGTCCCTGGCACCCACCATTTCATCTTGCAATACCCCCACCATGCCTTGTAACCCACTCTACACAGAAGGATGTCAGCTGTCCTTAACTCTGGACCTTTAGGCCTCAAGAGATTCTGGACTTTGCTGCTATATCATTACAATTAATTCATAGGCAAGAAGCGATTTTTACTTTTACACAAAGAACGGAAGAAAAGTAAATATTACTATGTCTTATCTTTGAGATGAATAAGAAAGCACTGTTGAGAAAACAAAAATATATATTATGTACTGTATTGAACGGATAGCCTGAAAAATCATTTAAGTTTTGTTTTCAATGATGCATAATTTTAAAGAGAACCTGTAGAAAATATAAAAGAAATATCACCTATCTTTTAAAATTGACAAATGTTGAGCTCCTATCACCTTAAACATGCCTTCACACACCTCCTGGGCACTGCCATGTTGAATTACAGTACTGACGAGAACCAGGAGATCCTCCACCTGCTTACGACAGCTTATAGCCTGAGAGGATATTGAAAAGCCTGCCAGTCTGTGAGAGCGGGGGTATAGCAATCAACATTCACTCTTTTTAGGTTTGCTCTAATTTTTTTCTATAGCTTCTGTAGGCATTACTTCAATTGAGGGCACTTCTTCTTCAAAGAACAGCCACAAGATGCATATTTGGGGGCTATTGCCTGAATAGAAATCGGGGGGGGGGGGGTTGTGGCAAAGAAAAGAGGCCAATCCATTTGTATCTGTAGCTTAGATACCATGGAGCAGTGTTGGTCACCTTTTCTGAGATTGGGTGCCTCAAATACGACCCTTAATACCACGTAATATTCCATTAATGTAATACTACGCAAAGCTGCCAGAGACTGCAAACATGCAAAAGGGGATAGGCAAAGACAATGGGGTTGATTTACTAAATGCAAATATGCTGTTCACTTTGCAGGAGAAGTTGCACTTTGAAAACTTTCCCCAGAGCTTAGTGAATGAGCTGAACCTTCCAATCACGTGCAAGAAAAAAATTTTGTTTTATGTTCCTTTCACACAAGTGGGTATTTTATGCAAAGTGAAGTTTCACCACATGCATTAAACTCTGGGGAAAATTCCCTCGCAAAGTACAACTTAATCTGCAAAGTGAACAGCCTATATATCTTTAACCAACTTCAATACAGGGCACTTATACACCCTTCCTGCCCAGTTTTCAGCTTTCAGCGCTCTCACACTTTGAATGCCAATTACTCAGTCATGCAACACTGTACCCAAACAAAATTTTTATCATTTTTTTCATACAAATAGAGCTTTCTTTTGGTGGTTATTTAATCACCACCTGTTTTTTTATTTTTATTTTTTTGCGACATAAGTAAAAAAAGCGTATATTTTGAAAATGAGTCATTTTTGTTCATAAATTTGGGCCAAAATGTATATGACTACATATCTTTGGTGAAAATAACCCAAATTAGTGGATATTATTTAGTCTCTGTGAAAGTTATAGAGTCTACAAGCTATGGTGCAAATCACTGAAAACTGATCACACCTGATGTGCGGTCTATCTAATTTCTTGAGGCCCTGGAATGTCAGGAAAGTACAAATACCCCCCAAATGACCCCTTTTTGAAAAGTAGACAGTCAAAGGTATTTAGTAAGAGGCATGGTGAGTTTTTTGAAGTTGTAATTTTTTCCCACAATTCTTGGGAAAATTAAGAGTTTTTTTTTTCACAAAATTGTCATAATAACAAGTTATTTCTCACACACAGCATATGCATACTTCCAATTACACCCCAAAATACATTCAGCTACTCCTCCCGAGTATGGCAATACCACATGTGTGTGACTTTAAAGCCCGGTTCACACTTGTGCGATGCCAGACATCGCATGTAATTCGCAGCGCACTGCTGTTCACATTACATGCGATGTCTGTGCGGTGTGATTTCAGCCATACAGATAGTATGGCTGATATTGCAACGCATTTGGCCCAAACACGCACAGGACCCTTTTTTCTGTTCAGATCGGAATTGGATTCCATGTGTGTTCACACATATGCGATCCAATTCATGTCCGAACAGTCAGTTCGCAGTTCGATACGCAAGCTGAACTGGGGGTTTCGTTAACAATGTATTGACACTCCCCAGGGAGCACCGTCAGGGGTTCTAGGAGCATAAATTACACATCTAATTTCCTAATGACCTATTACATTTTTGAAGGCCCTGGAGCACCAGGACAATGGAATTACCCACAAAATGACCCCTTTTTAGTAAACAAACACCTCAACGTCTATTCTATGAAGTGTTATGAGTCTTTTGAACGGTTAATTTTTTTACACAAGTTTTCAGAAAACGTGGAAAGAAAATGAAAACCTATTTTTTTTACACAAAGTTGCCAATTTATAAGATATTTCTAACTCATAGCATGTATATAGCAAAAATTACGCCCCAAAACACATTCTGATACTTATCCTGATTATGGCGATACCACATATGTGAGACTTTTACACAGCCAGTCCACATACAGAGGCCCAACATTGAAGTAGTACCTTCAGGTGTGCTAGGAGCATAAATTACACATCTCATTTCATTCCTACCTATCACACTTTTGAAGGTCCTTGAGCACCAGGACAATGGAATTACCCACAAAATGACCCCATTTTGGAAAGCAAACACCCCAACGTATGTTCTATAATGAGGCATGGGCTGCAGACAGGTACTCAGGTATTCTGATGGGCTGCAGATAGGTACTCGGGTACTCTGATGGGCTGGTGACAGGTACTCGGTTACTCTGAAGGGCTGGTGACAGGTACTCGGGTATGATGGGCTGGTGACACGCAATCGGGTACTCTGATGGGCTACAGATAGGTACTCAGGTACTCTGATGGACTGGTGAGTGGTACTCGGGTACTCTGATGGATGGTGACTGCTACTCTGAAGGGCAGTGACAGGTACTCAGATGGGCTGTGACAGGTACTCAGATGGGCTGTAACAGGTACTCAGGTACTCAGATAGGCTGTGACAGGTACTCAGGTATTTAGATGAACTGTGACAGATACTCAGATGGGCTGTGACAGGAACTCAGGTACTCAGATGAACTGTGACAGATACTCTGATGGGCTGTGACAGGTACTCAGGTACTCAGATGAACTGTGACAGATACTTAGGTACTCAGATGGGCTGTGACAGGTGCTCAGGTACTCGGGTACTCAGATGAACTGTGACAGGTACTCAGGTACTCAGGTACTCAAATGAACTGTGACAGGTACTCAGGTACTCAGATGAACTGTGACAGGTACTCAGGTACTCAGATGGACTGTGACAGGTACTCAGGTACTCGGGTACTCAGATGGTCTGTGACAGGTACTCAGGCACTCGGGTACTCAGATGGACTGTGACAGGTACTCAGGTACTCAGATGAACTGTGACAGGTACTCAGGTAGTCAGATGGACTGTGACAGGTACTCAGGTACTCAGATGGACTGTGACAGGTACTCAGGTACTCGGGTACTCAGATGGACTGTGACAGGTACTCAGGTAATCAGATGGACTGTGACAGGTACTCAGGTACTCAGCTGAACTATGACAGGTACTCAGGTACTCATATGGACTGTGACAGGTACTCAGGTACTCAGATGAACTGTGACAGGTACTCAGGTACTCAGATGGGCTGTGACGGGTACTTAGGTACTCATATGGACTGTGACAGGTACTCGGTACTTTGATGGGTGGTGACAGGTACTTAGATGAGTGGTGACAGGTCCTCTTTATTAGGGGGGCAATCAGTGTGATTGATGTAGACTGTAAGCGGTAACGAGATGTTACTGCAATCTCCTTCTCACACACGATTGATGTGTGAGGAGGAGAACACGGTAACATCTTGTTACCGTGGTTTGTTGACATTCTGTGACCAACTGTGATGGACACAGCTGGTCACGTGATAAAGAGCCAATTTCATTGGCTCTTTACTGCAATCGCGGTTGGGCTGTGTAAGGGTGACAAGCCTCGTCCCTGATCGCCGCTCTGCACGCGCCCTAGGGGCACGCACGAGCGCCGTGCACATGGACAGTACATGTGACCGGCTGTGATTGGACACATTTTTATTGGCTCTTTACACTGATCTGGGATGAGCTGTGTCATCTCAGCACCTGGGGGCCCGCAGGAGCGGCGAAAAGCTGAGGACGTCATATGACGCCCTCCCAGGATAGGAGATCCCATCTGTGGACGTCATTTGACGATGGGCTGGGAGTGAAGTGGTTAATATAAATCAACTCCTATGCATTAGTGTGTGCAGCCTATTGCATTAGGGTGTGCACTTCAGAGCACAAACATACATGCGTGTATACCAGCAGAGCAGTGGACAGTAGAGTACAGTGGACAGTAGAGCAAAGATTGATGTCAGTAGTTTTTATTTTTATTATTTTTTACAATTTTAGTTTTTTAATTATTTCTTACAATATTATTTTTTTAGGAGCCCCGTTGGGGGGCTTTGGTGAAATATCAAGGGTCAAACAGACCCCCTGATGTCTTACTTTTGAGACAGAGAAAAGGATTGAGGACAGAGCTTCCCCAGTCCCTTTGTCTGAAGCATCAGCTGCAATGGACAGTGAACTAATGGGAAGTGCTCTGTGGTGAGCGGCTTCCTGGTCATTCATGTTTACTATGCTTCAGTTAAGAATGAGCACAGGAGCAATCAGTACAGATCACTCACTGTGTTCATTCAGAAAAGGAAGGGGCCAGTAAATGAAATATTTACTGGCCCCTTCTCCAGCTCTCCATCTTGAAAATTCCCCTGCAGCAGCCGGCGGGAGAGGAGGGAAGATAGTACCTCAGGGGGGGGGACTGGGTGCCAGGAGGTAGAAGAAATCGGCATTGCACAGGGTGATTAGGGTGTGCCCAGGCACACCTAGCACACCCTGTGCGAATGCCTATGCTCTCATGAGAATGTTGGAAGGGATGGTCAGAGACTATGAACATGCTATATGTGTTACCTGTCCTGTCCATGCCACTACAGCTTGATCTTTTATTATGCATCGTTCAATCCATGTTTTGACATTCAATGAAATGTGAGTGATCTATTCTTAAATACATTTTTATCTATGGTTTTAAACTATGTCGAGTCTTCTATCCTTTCTCTTTGGATTTATTGAGTACTAATGAGAAGATTCCAGTTCTGACTTTGATAGGCCCTATATATCTACTATATATTATTATAATATATTATTATATCGGCTCCGGTGGTGGTTGGTAAATCTTCCTAACATCCTAAAGTCGACTGGAGAAGATTCCAGTGGCACATCCATATCTAGGTGTTGATATCTAAGTGTTGAGACACCACTGCCTGTTTGACCCATTTGGTATAAGCTAAACAGGGTCCATATGTTCCGGTAAGGCTCCTCATATCACATTAGGCGTCAGAATTTTTCACAGTGGTGATTCCTTTTTCTTGGGTGATTGATCATCACTATCAGATCACGAACTTTATGGACTCACTAATTTCATATATGAACTGTTTATGAGTTCACTTATTATTGTGTTATTACTTTTTTTTTGTATTCACATAATGACTCATCACTCATTATTATTTATACCTATTTGATTTCATGTTTAGCGCTGCACTGTTTATACCTATTTCTTTTGCACAAGTTGTCCCTTGTAGTGCTGGCTGCTTTGTACTAGCTATTATTTTCACATTTTGAACACTAAGCGCGGTTTAATACTACTAATCATTTATATTGACATCAATCATATTGACCAGTAGGGATCATATACATACAAATAAACCGAGACCTTTCGGATAGCGCAGCACCACCCCCCCCACCCCCCCCCCCCCACTACACTACTTGTGCTATAGGTGTTGTTGGAGACTGAGAATATGCTTTAGGAGACAGTCGTAAGATGTAAGACACATTTAACGACCTACTGTTCTATAGATCAGTGTAGATAAACCAACTCTTGTCTCAATGGCCACCATATACATAAAAGAACTCCTGAATCTGAGCTCTCACTTGGTTTGAATTGTAGGAAGACAGCACCAGGAGACCTAACATAGGATTGGTGATAAAAAAAAATCATCTGAAGAAAGGAACCAAGCTGATTGCCCATTTTACCTTTATAAAGTGGTATTGTAAACTGGATGGCAAATTGTAGTTGCGTTCCAATAGGAAAAACAATAATTATTCCTTTAGGCACATTTGCTCATATGGACAGGTGACAGAAGAGCGGAGGTAACTGCTGGCCCTGAAGCTGTGAAAGTCTCTGGTGTTTCCAACATTCTGGTTGATGTATTACCATAACAAGTATTGTGTGTGTGTGTGTTTTTTTTTTTTTTTTAATCAAGTTGTTTTTATTGAAAAGTTTTTTCCAGTTTCAAACACAGAAGAAAAAAAAAGCATGCTTTTTTAACTGCTTATTTGCTGTCTTTGCTAATACCAGGACTCTGTTCTATCTGTTATTGTAAAAATTTTACAATTGGTTTTATTATCATGCTCATGATATACAATAAAACAAATAGACTTTCCAGTGCTATCAGCCTAGACTCCTAGACAACCTCCTTTCCTGGTCTTCATACACACTGCAAACACAATGCATCTCCATTAGGGAACATTTCTCATATAGGAAAAGCTCCCAGGTGACATTGTCATCTAAATGCTCTTCAGGAACAAGTCAAACAAGGTAGGGGTTGAGCTTAATTAAACCTTTCTAGGCTGTTCGAATGATGTTTGCCACAATGAGATCTATAGCGCAGCCCACAGATGAAATGGCAACATTGATTTAATAACAAACTATGCACATCCTAACTGAGTGATAATTATTCAAGCAGTATACAATCAATAAATATAATTTACAAGAGTAAAAAAATCATCAAACTCCCTGGACAGAAATGTTTCTTTAGAACCTTTGTTATATTAAATTATATTATATTACATATTCTATTTTAAATAGTATTACATTTATGTACAGTACATTAAGTAGGTATGTAAAAAATATTTTACATTGCTTTTGGTGAAATTAGAAATAGAGAGATTGAGTGTTTTTTAGGGTAATAATTATAAGTATTCTCAGGCTAAATGGGTAAAGCAGGTACAAAGTAATGATGAATCTGCCTGAAATATATTATATAGTATATATAATATATATATTATTAATACTTTTGATCAAGTTACACAGAGGACTAAAAAAATCAAGTACCGAACAGGCACCAGATGAGCTGCCCAGTTCTGGTTTAAACATTTAACAAGCTTGCTTGGAAACAACATTATGGCCAATGATAGAGATAACATTACATGCCATTCAAATACATCTAGAAATGAACCATGTGTGTACTTGTAACAGAGAGGAAAATATACTGTCTCAATACTATATGGAGGAAGAATGACGTGATAATCTCAAAAACCTGTAAATGAACAAGATGCGCATGTTGCTTAGATTGATTGAAGGAAAACCTGACTGTAATAAATAAAACCTGACTATAATCAATTGTTCCTGAAGAAGGCAATAAGACTGTGGAGAACAGAACTAGCAGAGGGTTAAGTTAAAATCCAGACATATTTCAGGGCAGTCAGTGAGCAGTATGTAGGGTGGTCAATAAGCAGAATGTAAAGTCTAGGGCAGTATGTAGAGGCAAAGCAGTGAGTGCGCAGTACATAGTATGTGTTAATTAGGGGTGGGGCATTCATTTAAACGGGGTTTGGTTTTGCAAGAGGCAAAAAATAACCTTAATGCCATAATTTAAATAAGCATATATTAAAGACCTGTAGTTATGTGGCTAAAGAAATACAAAAGTAAACAGCTATTGAGTGTATAGTATATAGCAGCAGGGCAGTCAGTGAGCAGTATGTAATGACAGGGCAGTCAGTGAGCAGTATGTAGTGGTAGGGCAGTTATTGAGCAATATGTAGTGGCAGGGTGGTCAGTGAGCAGTATGTAGTGGCAGGGCAATCAATGTGCAGTATGTAGTGGCACGGTGGTCAGCGAGCGGTATGTAATGACAGGGCATTCGGTGAGCAGTATGTAATGACAGGGCAGTCAGTGAACAGTATGTAATGACAGAGCAGTCAGTGAGCAGTATGTAATGACAGGGCAGTCAGTGAGCAGTATGTAGTGGTAGGGCAGTTATTGAGCAATATGTAGTGGCAGGGTGGTCAGTGAGCAGTATGTAGTGGCAGGGCAATCAATGTGCAGTATAAAGTGGCAGGGTTGGCAGCGAGCAGTATGTAATGACAGGGCAGTCGGTGAGCAGTATGTAATGACAGGGCAGTCGGTGAGCAGTATGTAATGACAGGGCAGTCGGTGAGCAGTATGTAATGACAGGGCAGTCGGTGAGCAGTATGTAATGACAGGGCAGTCGGTGAGCAGTATGTAATGACAGGGCAGTCAGTGAGCAGTATATAGTGGCAGGGTGGTCAGTGAGCAGCATGTAGTGGTAGGGCAGTAAGCAGTGTGTAGTAGCAGGGCGGTGAGTGAGCAGTATATAGTAACAGGGCAATCAGTGACCCATATGCAGTGGCAGGGCAGTCAGTAAGCAGTATGTAGTGCCAGACCAGTCAGTGAGCAGTATATAGTAGAGCTGCACAATTAATCGTTAAAGAATCGAGATCGCGATTCAACCCGCCTCACGATCATAACACAGCATTTCCTTGACTGTTCTCTGCTCAAGGCGACAGCTGTCAAAAAAAGGCAGCCTGCCAAGTTTATCACAACATCGCTCGGGCGAGATAAAGAGAAACATTGTAACGCTTAGTTCTTTTGGATCAAAGGAATTAATTTCTGTCTGTAAATGAGAGCAGTTTAACCACTGAAAGATTAAACCTTTTTCTGACACTTGTTGCTTACAAGATAAAATCAGTATTTTTTGCTAGAAAATTACTTAGAACCCCCAAACATTTTATATATATATATATATATATATATATATATATATATATATATATATATATATATATATATATATATATATATATATATATATATTTATTTAGCAGAGACCCTAAAGAATAAATGGTGGTTGTTGCAATATTTTATGTCACACTGTATTTGCACAGCAGTCTTTCAAGTGCCATATTTTTGGAAAAAATACACTTTAATGATTTTTTTTTAAAAAACTAAACGGTAAAGTGTTGTAATATGTTAACTACATCACTACATAAAGTTAGCCCAATTTTTTTGTATAGTGTGAAAAATTATGTTACACCACGAGAATCGTGATCTTTATTCTAAGCAAAAAATAGTGATTCTCATTTTAGCCGGAATCGTGCAGCTCTAGTATATAGTGCCAGGGCAGTCGGTGAGCAGTATGTAGTGTCAAGCTAGGGCAGAATATAGTGTCAGGGTACTCAGTCACTTACCACATTGCTGAGGAGATGGAAGACTTTCCAGGCTGCCTGATTCTGGTTCCTCCTCTTTCCTCATGTTCAGCTGAGTGATTACACAGAATGAAGCAGCCACTGTGTGAAGAGTGCAGGAGGCAGCTACACCCCTGGCCCCACCCACCAACTCTGGTTATGTGGGGAGATTTTCAAGCTAACTCAGAGTATCCCTCCCCCCACTCTCATGCTGAGTGGATCGAGGCCCCAAGACATTTAGCTGCAATGACAGGGACACTTCACTGCAGCAGTCCCTGTGGCTGGTATCCTATGACAAAGCAGTCATGGGACAGCTGTCTGAAAAGCATCACTATCCCAGTAAATTCGGGACTGTTGGCAAGTATGATTTTCATAATAGCTATACTTCTATTATCAGTAATTGTAATCACCAAAAGTATCCAACCTATAAAAAAATCAAAAAATATTTTCCTTCTTATTGTTGTCCCCCACCCCCTTTTTTGTGTGTTTCCATGATCCCCCTTCTCTCTCCTCCGGGGAGTCCACTAGTGGAGCAGCCTTTTTCAACCAGGGTGCCTGGGTTTCTTCTGGGGTGCCTTGGCAATATGCCTAAAAATTGATCAAAAATTGTATACAATACCCCGGGCAGGGAGGCTAGGGACAATACCCTTAAAATGTTCACCCCCATGGAACATGCCCAGAAGTGCCATATTCCAGCATGCCTGCTTTCGGTTGATGCTGAAAAGGTGTTTGACCGGGTTCACTGGTCCTTCTTACAACAAACGCTTCAACAGATTGGCATTGGCCCTAAATTGCTGTCTAAAATAATGGCTTTATATACGTGCCCCTCAGCGAGGATCCGCTCCAATGGCCTCCTTTCAGATCCTATTTGGATCCGTAGTAGCTATTCATACCTTCCTATGGTGACATAAAAAGCCCAGAATTCTGCAAACTATCCTTTACTTACCTAAGTGCAGGGGCAGTGTCCACTTACTGGTATATTCTCACGCAGCTTCTTTACTCAGAGCGGTTGACTGGTGTCATGGCCATTCCACCAAATTGTGGACTTGGCTAGAGAACGATCTTCCACCCGACAACTCCTCCCCAGCTGGGCTGACCCTGGGTATTTAAGGAGGCCTGCCCCCTGACAATCCAAGTTGGGGATTGGTCAAGGCTCCTTAGAATGCCCCAGATAGCTTCACCTCCCCTCTCCTCCTCTCTTTCCAGAACTTTCTGGAAAAAAGAGGGAGGTCTTGGTGATGCTGCCTGTGAGTCGCCAGCTGCTACCCTGAGCCACTCCCAGCCCAGAATGAAACAAAAAAAAAAAAAAACAGGCCGGACTGCCAGCCAGGCCTGCCTAAATTTACCTGTCCACAAAAATCCTACCTCTAGCACCTACCTACCTAGAGGGTGCCACAAGTGTAAATATCCAACAAAGATGTGGGGTTTGGGTTACATAAATGCAAGGCCTTTTTCACATGGGGCGTAGTACAGCGCATGCCCATGTGAGGAATGTGTTTACATGCACGCGCATGAACCGGTGTTCCATACATCCCTACATCCCTAATGCAGGCAGTCCCATTGATGTCAATTGGAGCTCAATGGCTGCATGGACACAGCCACTGCTCCCAATTCGACACATATGTGGGTGTGGGTGTGGGTGTGTGGCCCCAAATGCACATACTGTCTGCCCCATGTTAACAAGACATTAAAAAATTAGCAGAGGGAATGGAATATTAAACATAGGAATGTATTGTACATGCATGGAGTGTGGCAATATAAAAACACAGATTTTATCAGATTAAAACTCAGGTTTTTATTGCTTTCTGTTTACCTGCTAGGGAGATTCTTCCTCTCTTCTTGTTTTGGTGACCACTCTTTCTGGTACAGAAAGTGATAAGGGCAGAAACAGAAGATGAGGGGGATCATTTTTCAATGATAATACCTCTTCTGGTGATAACTAAGAGGGACAATCCTCTTGTTTTGGAGAGATTTTATCTTGCTGTTGTGTCTTTGGAACAGAAAAAGAGAGGAAAAATATGTCTTGGCTTTACAAACACTATAGGGCGCCTAATTTGGAGGATAGATATTGATATCATGTAGCCTAAAAAAAATCAAGCTTGCATAAATGAGCAATGAATATATTTAGAGAATGGAAAAGATTTTACAGAGCAGACTTAATGGTATAACAAAACATATAGTGTATAATAAGGCCTAAATACACCACTCAGCGCTATAGAACTCAAAAAATTCTTCACAGCATAAATCAGAAATGACATAAAAAATAAATAACGACCATCACCCCTAAATGAGCACGTCAGAGGTGTTTGGTATGAGCAGCTGTTTAAAACCAGAAAACATATGTAAACAATAGTATAATACCATACATTGATATTCAAGGGATAGTTAAATACTAGAAACAGCGCTGTTGTTGAGCAAAATAAATGATTGTGTGGCCAACTACACACAGAACAATGTCCATAAAAGTGATGAAGTAATAGTAGTGGTTCATAGGTAGTTTAAAGCAGATAATAGGTTTGTCACAGCATGCACCATCCACCGATTACTCCACTCCACCAGGTGTGAACACACTCCCCTCAGGGGGTTAAACTCACCAGAGATGAGTATATCACAAGCATCCAAATAACAGATGTCCTGGGATAGATAAATACGCTTTTCTCCAAGTGATGGATAAAGGGATTCCAAAGTAATGAAAACAAAGGAGAGCGCACATAGCGTAATTCCATTTATTGTTAAAACAAACCCATCACATTAAAATTCCCCCATCACTAACTACGTACTAGATATATGCAGTCAACAAGCAAAAGGATAACATCACCGTGCACCGCAGCGTAGGAACTCCGATCACCGCCTCAGCCCACAGAGAGCGGAGTCACTTCCTAGTTCCGGGTCCACCACGATGGAGCGCACGTGTCACTTCCGGCGTCGTGTAGGTCACGCCCTGACGCTTTTCTTCATATCCTGACTTCAACAGAGGGCGTGACCACACGACACAGACGCCGGACTTAACAACAAGCCGCCCCTGGCTCCACATCCAATCACGTTCCTCAGAGCGCAGATTAGCATACGTCACGTCAAAGCAGCTGAGGAACAGGAGGGGAAGAGGGACAAATCTACCCACATTGCACTTATATCGGCTATAAAGAGTCACGGTCATAGATGAAGATAGGGGATGCGGATAGCCGTAAATAGAGACAGCATAACATCACATATCCCAAATATCCAATCCATGCCTTCAAATTGTGCCACAGTACATTACGCATGATACAAACAAACAATGTCAAGCACATATATAATGCTGTATCATCATCTGATAGCACCCAATGTTCAAATACACTGTAACCACTCATACTGCCTATAGGTGGAGTTATATGAGTTCTATACTTAATATAGAGTTTCCACATAGTATATCTCATACACAGAGCTCATATATGCAACAAATCTGGATCATATCATGAATTAAAATTATATAAAACCATCTACTGAGAGCTTCATAAAAAAGTTCCCATTTAGTAAACTAAACTAAAAAATAGAATAGCATTAAAAAAATTTAAAAAATTTTGAATAGCATTAATAAAATTAACATGCAGGCTTGAACATTAAAAATAGTGGGGAAATTGGACTACTAAAATACTCACAATCAGGAGAATAAAGCAGGGAGTAAAATAGGAATGTAAATAATGCTAGCTCAAATAAGTCAACCCTATGAAATTTTAAAAGTCACTTATAAAACAGTTAATGTCTAAATCGACATTCAACCCTTTTGGCGATAACGTGTCAGCCAGAAAAATCCATTGGGTCTCTATCTTAGAAAGATCCCTAACCAAGTTGGAGCCCCTCCACACAGGTTTAAGATGATCTATGCCCCAAAATTTCAGACCAGATGGGTCACGATTGTGCATCAATTTAAAATGGAGCGAAACGTTGTGATCCTTAAAGCCCAACTTTATATTAGCTATATGCTCTGCAATTCTAATTTTTAAACGTCTTTTAGTTCTTCCTATGTACATAAGACCACATGGACATTGCAGCGCATACACCACATGGGTAGTATTACATGAATTCCTTGATGGTAAATTCTTTATTGCTAGCCGTCGACGTAAACCTCTCAATTGCCCTCAGCGGCCTATTCACTTCTTTACAGGCTCGACACTTTCTACAACAGAAAAAAACATCTCTCTCCCAAAACGTGGGAGGTCTTGCAGGGGGATCAAGCACTTTTTTAACTATTTTATCCGAAAAGCTCAATGCCTTTCTATAGATAAAACCTGGTTTTGGGGGCAATACTGAATGTAAAACTTTATCCATTAGTAAAACATGCCAATGGGTAGAAAAGATGTTTTCTACCTCTCTATATTGAGAATGAAAGCCCGAGATAAAACTCCACTCTTGGCTATCATTATTCAAAATGGTGCGGGCTTCATTCAAAAGAGAATCTCTGGATAGCAAGGCCACTTCTTGGATTGTAGCATCCAATACTTCCACAGAGTAGCCTTTCTCAATGAACCTCTTCTTGATAGTTTGAGCCTGTGATATATAATCCCTAATAATGTGGGCTGAGGCGGTGATCGGAGTTCCTACGCTGCGGTGCACGGTGATGTTATCCTTTTGCTTGTTGACTGCATATATCTAGTACGTAGTTAGTGATGGGGGAATTTTAATGTGATGGGTTTGTTTTAACAATAAATGGAATTACGCTATGTGCGCTCTCCTTTGTTTTCATTACTTTGGAATCCCTTTATCCATCACTTGGAGAAAAGCGTATTTATCTATCCCAGTACATCTGTTATTTGGATGCTTGTGATATACTCATCTCTGGTGAGTTTAACCCCCTGAGTGTGTTCACACCTGGTGGAGTGGAGTAATCGGTGGATGGTGCATGCTGTGACAAACCTATTATCTGCTTTAAACTACCTATGAACCACTACTATTACTTCATCACTTTTATGGACATTGTTCTGTGTGTAGTTGGCCACACAATCATTTATTTTGCTCAACAACAGCGCTGTTTCTAGTATTTAACTATCCCTTGAATATCAATGTATGGTATTATACTATTGTTTACATAGACTTAATGGTATGCCACAGCAGATCATCTCAGAAGATCTCATTAATATTTACATATTAGATAAATATATACTTTATTTGAAAATATCCATTTTTAATTGTAACTAATTTACAAAGGAAAATTATTATTATTATAATTATTATAATAATTAATATTATTATTTAGTGTTTCTCAGTCATACAGTATTTACATTTTTAAGAACTCAGTTTCTGTTGTTAATTTTTTAAAGCTGTCAGCAGGGGGAGCTCTAAATTTACATATTACCAGGGTTTGTATTGCCTTACATGAACTTGTGCTGCAATACTGAAAGTTGAATTTATCCTTGTTTTAACTCTTTCTCGTTTCAGAAGTAATTGTCACTGTGTAAAAATAATAATATCTGTGAAAATATTAGAATTGTTTGTATTACAACATTGTGCCTACAATAATAAGCAATACGATGAAGTATGTCACATTTTTCTTCTAGCAATAAACAGGTACATTTTGGAGTTGGTGCATGCTGCTATTTGTCTTTAGTTGGCTTCCTCTTTTTATTTTTTTCATATTAAATAAAAGAAATATCAGAATATTTCAATAAGAAAGCTAGCCCCACACTTGGGAATGGGTTGGCACGGTGGCTTTGTCTGCCCTAGTCTACTATGGGCTCACTTTTATGGTTAATGTAATATTATTACATTAATGATTCCAACTGTCCCTGATTTGGAATTGCTGTTACTATATTGAAACTAAATCCACCTGTCTTTCCTTACTCCTAACATGTCCCTCTTCTTGGTCTGATTTATAGACCTTGACAGAAAAATATACTGTAGGGGTGTATTCATGAACAATTTGCAGAGCTATTCCTCTTGCAAAACTGCATGTAAATTCATTCTGTGTGAATCTGGACAAAATCAAATGTTACCAAGCTATTTACTCTGCAGGATGAATCTTATTAATTCACAAAGAACAGAGTGAATCAGGAAAACACTGCACTACAGCAACTAGATGGAGCTGTTTATTATAATAAATAAGTATTAATTTCCTATAATACTCTGCTCCACCTAGTGACCATATTACAGTATTTTTTAAAATTTACTTTACTCTTTACGAATGAATAATTTTCAACCTTGAGAGAAAATAGCCTAATAGCATTTGATTTTGCACCCATTTGCACAGAACAAATGTACACTCATTCTAAATGCTCGGTGTCTCTGGGGGCATGGGAAAGGGTGTGTCCCTTGCCTACATGCTTTGTGCCAAGGGTAGATTTAGACATGTATCTAAATATCTGCAGCCTCTGAAGCCTGATTGATGTTCAGGTCATGCTCCAAAGGCTACTGACAGGAAGCGATGCAATGCCTCCTCGCTACCTGTTTTAACCCCATTTTTGCCGACAAATGTGGCGCAACGGCGTGGTTGCAGGGCATTTGGGGTGCTTCCCCATTAACTTGAATGTGTCAGGTCAACTTTGCCACCGGTGCAAAGAAAAGCATTGCAGCCATGGCATGTAGAAACTACCGTCCACTGCCTATTGCAGCTGAAGGGGGGGGGGGGGGGGGGTTGTTGGTTCAACCATGCATTTTTGATGTCTCTCTTTGTCATCCCCGAAAGTTGGGAGGTATGGTAACATACTCTTACTTTCTTAGCAATGTTGTATAGCAAGTTAAAAGTAAAGTTAGACAGTAGATGTACTGTTCATGTATTGCAAAAGATGTTAGTCTCACATATATTGGGCAAATACTTGTATCCTTTCCTGTCCAAGGCTACATTTCAGCAATTTTCAAAAACTTCATTTGTAGTCTTGTAAAAAAAAAAAATTATTTGTAGCAGCAACTGCCTTTAGCATAGCAAACACAGAGCTTTACTTCTGGGTTCAAACTCCCTAAAAAAAACTATCTCTATGTAGTTTGTTGGGTTCTGAACAAATTGGCTTTAATATTGTAAGGGTGATCCTGGATGACCTATTTTAAAATCCATTGAAGTCACCAACCTTCAAAAACTGATTGGTTGACATGGGCTGCTACACTTTGTATATCGACATCAAATCTCTGTTTTCCCTTATACATTATTCTTGTGTTTTTTTAAATTGAACAAAAGTAAACATGTGGGTGTTATGTGAATGTTTTTTTTTTTAACTTTATATTTCGTTTATACAAACGAAACAACATACAGCAGTACAGTGCAGCAGTACTAGTAGACAATGCAGCTCCTATTAAAGGTAATAACATTGACACTAGAAGAAGACAAGAGGGTTTCACATCATACCCTCAGTTTAACCCAATGTGTCTTCTCATGGGGTACAATCAACAAACATAAAATGTATCCTTACGGACTCTCAAAGTTTAGCAAGGCACGCAAAATAGGGATAAATCAACGTATGAGCGATTAATCAAATGCAGTGGATCTATTGTTTTTTCCAACCTCCCACACCTTCTTAAATTTGACTGGTACACCTCTATTTGTATACGTAGCCTTATACAAGGTTATTACTTTATTTACTAAAGCCGCCCATGCCAATACAGCAGGGGCCACCATTTTTTTTCCATGGTAAAATAATTACCTTTCCTGCATAATAAAACAATAAATTAAGGAGTGTGTGGATTACCTTAGTGGGTGCTAACTGATCAATTAGGTCCAACAAACACACTTCAACGAAGGGAATAATGGTAGTCCTTGTGACCGATCTGACACAGCCCACAACCTCTGCCCGGAACTGTTGAATGGCTGGGCAATGCCAAAAGATCTCCATGAAGTCTGCCCCCAGGACAGCACATTTCCAGAAATTGGACGATTGTCTGGGAAAAATGCCTGCCAGTTTAGCAGGGGTATAGCAAATTCTATAGAGGAATTTATTTTGTATGAGGGGATCACGTGTTGATACTATTCTGGTAAAGGTGTGCCCCCATATGTCATCACAATCATTAGCATCCAACTGCGAGAGGTCAGATAACCATGCATTACGGCAAGAGAGCAAAACCTTTGGGTTATCTATGAATAACTGCTGCTGAATAGTGGATAGGGCTTTACTGAGGTCTCCATTTCCTAATTAGGGATTTTTGGTCACTAACATTTATTCATGAAGCAGAGATGCTGAATTGAGCACCAAATGCATGTCTGAACTGGAGATATCGAAATAGATGAGAGTTAGGAAGCTTATCATAGGCGTGCGCAGGGGGTGTGCCGGGTGTGCCTGGGCACACCCTAATCACCCCGTGTGGCGCAGATTTCCCCTACTGATAGTTCACCAAAGCACCTAAACAGGGCTCCTAAAAAGAATTGTAAAAAAAAAAAATGTTTTAAAAACCTACTGACACCATCCACTGCCCTACTGAAACCAACCTCTGCCCTACTGACAAGTCCCCTGCTCTACTAACACTGTCCATGTTTTATTACATTTGAGGTGCACACCCTAATGCAATAGGCTGCGCACACCTATGAAGCTTATATTGAGATTTTAGTGCATCAAAGGAGAGAAGTGCTCCACTCCCAACTACCAAGCCCACCGTCTTCTTAATCATGTACCTTGTCCACGTGATAGTTTTTCCATAATGGCATATAAGTGGACACTACCTCTTATATGAGCGTTTTAAATTAAATACATACATTAAAAAAAAATGTTGAATTATTGTAATAATATGCATATTGCTTTAAACATAAATGGTACCTGTTAAAGGACAAGAGTTCTGGATTACTTAGGAAGCTATCAACTCTTATGAGTTATAAATTATTATATTTATGTTTCATTCTGCTGCTTTAAGTTGTATTGTGATGCTGTAAAACTATGAATAAAAGTTATTTTTGAGAAGAAAGACAGAAATTTGTAATTGAAGGGAGGTAAATGATATGTAAATGATACCTCAGTATTTAGAGGGTGGTCAAACCAAGGCTACAAATGTTACAAATGCTGCAAAGTGCTCCATGTGCTTACTAGGTTGGCTCTGCTGACCTAGCAAGGTTTTGTCACTGCAGAAGGTCAGGGGAAAGAGGTAATTAGAGCAGGCAGATGCTGGTAAAGCCACTTATCTAAAGGGAGAACAGTAGCAATTTTTTAAAGATTTTCCCTCTATTACCTTTCTGGGCACAACCCAAAATTTGGGATTTTCTTTTACTTTCACTTTAAATGATAACAGTACACAGGACAAATGGAGAAGGGGAATCTCCCTAACGCGGGACACAGACAGCAATAAAAGCCTGACAGGTGTTCTAATCCACCTCCACTCTGTCCAAAACTAAAAAAAAAAAAATTTTGCCTTTAGTTATACTTTAAGCAACACTTGGTGGCTGCTTGCATATGAACAGCATAGATATTAAAGCAATAAACAGATTTGCTCCTCTCCAAAGCAATATAGAAATAACATTTGTACTAGAGGCTCCAGATCCTATTAACATAATGACAGCGATCAGTAAACATCCAGTACGTGGGTAGCAAAATATAAAACTTTAAATGCTGCAATACTTTGAAGAAAACAGATTTCAGATAAAAGGGGAAGGGAAGATATTTTACACACATGATTTGTAAGGACTTATGGGTTTGATGTGGAAATAAGAATATACTTCAGATTCCCAGAATGGTAATCAGCTGTGGAATTGTAGTTCTTTCATGTTGGTATCTCTAGTCAGAAGTGGAAATTGAATTAGAAGCATACAAAGTTAGAAAATTTTCTTTAGCTGGGGATCTTAGCGATAATATATAGACCATTTGTTTAGAAGTCCAGTTACAGTATGCCAGGTTATCAGTGGTCTAAATGTTAGCAATACTAGTGATACAGTGTATACCTATTGTATACAGTATACTGGGTAGTTTTGACTGACTCTAGGACCCTGTGCAAACAAGCTATATATTTCCACTAAAACTGGCACATAATCACTACAGCTGTCAACAGCTGAGCTATAAATCTATGACTGTAGCAAATGTTCTACACATCTAATATAGCCCAGCATTTGGCCTATAACTAGCATTCCTATTGGTAGTTAATACTAGGGGTCTTTGTGTCATATATAATGTCACTCGGGACCTTCAACATCCACGTACTACACACTTTCATTATAACTTCTGGCTATGATATCTCTGGGATATACTGTCACTAGGGCTGCCACTGTCCAGCCTACCTACACTGCATCTGAGCATATTAAAACCAAAAATGCCATTTAATTAATTTTTAATACTCAAAGCGCAATCCCCCATCCATGTCTCCATGTTTTATTACGCTGAAAAATCACTTTAAAAAACAACCCCTTGCATTTCTGTCTGTGGCCATCTTGAGTAAGGGCAAATGATTCATGTAGCATTTACTTCCTGGAACCCATCTGCCCTTAGCGCAGGCATGCAGGCAGGAGGCTGTGCTTATCTGAGAAAACCCCTCCTCCCCTTCTGAAGACTCCTGGGATGCATGACATAATTAATTGGAAACCAGGAAGTGTTGTCATATATATGAGTGATGACTAATAATTATTATTGTAAAACAAATCTCTGCAGTAGCGATGTTATTTACCAGAGAGATTAGAATTAATTGGATTCCCAAAACAAAACAGGGGTATAGACAAGCCAGATGACAGGGTGCTTCATGACAGGGTATGTTCACGCAATGATCAGACACCTTCAAAGAACCCAATTTCCCTGTCATAACTCACAATAACCTTCCCTAATATATACATTCTCCCCATTCACTTAAATGTCAAGCAATCTGGTTCGTCAGTTTTAGTAGCCCCTTTGATCTTCTAGGTGACAGGTAATGCCTCTTGGCCTTAGACAGCTGCAGTGATAAATTCTAATCAAAGTTGTCCAGGTATTTCATTACTGTCTAAAGCTAAATTGCATTCTTTTACTAGAGGTTATTGTAGCCATATTAGTTCACTTGCGACAGAAACAAATGAGTACTGCAAAGTCATCTGCATTTGTAGTCCATTTTTTGTATCCACTAATAGAGATGGGCCTAACACTCGCCTGTTCGTTTCCCAGCAGAACTCCGAAGCAGGGGAAATGTTGGACCCCACACCGCAAACTTCATTAAACTCTATGGGAGCCGAACATGAGAAATCAAAAGTCCCCATTTTGAAGGCTTATATGCAAGTAATTGGCCATAAAAAGGGTATGGGAGTCCGGGTACTGCCCTGGGGAACATATATCAATGCAAAAAATGCTTTTAAAAACAATCCTTTGTAGCCATGGTGTTAGCACTACTGACAAACAATCCGCCAAATCACCCAACTGCCAGACTTCATGCATCCTTTCCAGAGACAATGAACAATTATTTGTGAGCTTTTGTTTTAGTTGTTTTATTGGGGGGTACAACTCGGATAGGGATTGGGATATGGGATGCCTATAGAATCAATCATTGCCATCCCATTTACAGATTTCAGTTACTTTGATCATAGTTAGAGCCTGAAGAATGAATGTGCACACTTGACTAAGTAGAAATCTTCTTTTGCAGCTCCCTGCAGACTGTTACTCCCTCTGCATCTCCATGCAGACTATTGCTCCCTCTGTATCTCCATGCAGACTGCTGTTCCTAAGAGCTTTCCATCCGTCACCGTGTGAGGCACAGAAACATCACTTTTGACCGTGTAAAAGTAATGGTCTCAGTTCTCTTCACCACCTGCCCAAACTTGCATCTCCTTGCATACGTTGTTTCCTCCTGCACAACTTGTAATTACGTTTAAGGTATAACACATCCTCTTCTAAGGGGTATGAAGAACTCACTCTGAATAAGCCCCTCTACTGGCTCTAGTGACTCGCTGCTACTAGGACCGGAGGCCTAGTAGCTTAAAGTCTATGTTTTAGGAAATGGACTACTGCTCCCAGCAAGTCCAACTTGCAAACCATGTGCCAGCCGGCCACACTGATTTGCCACACATCCCCACAGTCTCTTCTCTGATCCAGGACTCTTCACCATCCACTGTGTGCATGATAAAGACTCTGCTAGTGACCGTGTAGAAGCAGAGTTCCCTTACAGAATCCCTGGCACCTCCAGCCATCCACTGTGGTAACACTCACCGACCTTCCAGCCCTAAGTCCTTGATGAGGAACTTTCCACCACGCGTTCTGATAGCTTCTCCTGCCCCTCTGCTCCAGGAGTTCCCTGCCACCAACCGTGTCGTGACAGAGACATTGCCAATGACTGTGTAGAGGCAGGGTTCCCTCACAGTTCTCCCCGGGCCTCCTCCTGCAATCCCACCCCCCCCCCCCCCAAACGAGGCTGTCTAGCACTCCATTCCTCACGTCACCCAGTAGACTACTCCTCCCCAGCAGCATGTGACCTCAGCATATATAGGAGGCCCGTCCCCTGCCAATGCCAGTTAGGAATTGGTCAGGGCTCCCACATGTGCTGCCAGCCACTCCAGCTCTAGGCCCAGCCTCATCTTCCAGAGCATTCTCCCTGGAAGCAGGGGAGGCACCTCAGAACTTAAATGCAGGTGATCACACCCACTGCTATTCCAACCACTCCCAGCTCCAAGATCAAAACAGGCAAGCCTAGCTTAACATAGGCCTGCCTAAATTTGCCTGTGCTGAACAACCTAGTAAAATAACCCTTAATAGCACCTACCTTCTGGTAGAGGGTGCTACACGTTTTTAAAGGAGCAGTGATTTTAATGATTCTTAAATTGAAACAATAAAAATGAAAAATTCCTTTAAATATAGTGCCTGGGAGCTCCCCTTAGTCTGCCTGTAAAGTGGTGTATCTGTAGCATGTATAGAACCTGCTGCAGCAAAAAAACGAGTCAAATCACATTTAGATTGACTTGTGGTTGCAATTGTTGGCACATGACTATTTAAAAAAATAAAGAAAAAAAAGCGGCATTGGGGTCCCCCGAAGTCCATACGAGGTCCTTCGGGTCTGGTATGAATTTTAAGGGGAACTCCACACCAAATTTTTTTACGTAAAAGGCGTTCCCCCCCCCCCCCAAAATCCATACCAGACCCTTATCCGAGTATGCAGTTTGGCAAGCCAGGAAAGGGGAAGGACGAGCTAGCACCCCCCCTGAACCACACCAGGCCACATACCTTCAACATAGGAGGGGTCAGTGCTTTGGGGCGGGGGGGCTCTGCCCCCCCACCCCAAAGCACCTTGCCCCCATGTTGATGGGGACAAAGGCCTCTTCCCAACAACCCTGGGCTGTGGTTGTGGGGGTCTCCGAGTAGGGGCTTATCAAAATCTGGAAGGCTCCTTTAACAAGGGGGCCCCCAGATCCCGCCCCCCCATGTGAATGAGTATGGGGTACCCATTCACCTAAATTCTTTAGTTGACCAAAGCAGAGGGTCTTCTCTCCGCTAGAAGATTGATCCAGGGTGTGTTTTTTCAGTAAGTTGTTTGGCATAATTTCTAATTTCTCTTGTTATTCTGGTCTAATTTATATCATATCTGTCAAATAGGCTGGGGCATCATATAGATCTTGTTTGTTTGCCTTTTCATATGTGTTATTTCATATTTACCTAATTATAAAAAAAAATAAAATGTTTATTTCAATGTAGTACTTCATATATCAATGTAACAAAAAATATTGTATAATTATAATATTCAAAAGTCAGTATCATGTACATTTCCTTTAACATTATTGGTCTTATGTGTAAAGTGGAGGAAAGGAAACATAAAAGTACAATCTTTACCTGTAACTTGCTTTTGAAAAAATTATGTGTGTGTTTACATACTCTCTGCGACATTCATTTTGACAATAGTTTTTAACCACTTGCCGCCCGCCCTATTACAAAATGACGGCGGCAAAGTGGTTTGATATTGCTGACCGGACGTCATATGATGGATGGACACACTGGACCACCAGGTATATAAATGGAAGAAGCAGCGCTGTAAAGCAATATGTGATAAATAAATGTCACAATAGTGTTAAATAATATTAGAGTCCATATCTGGTCAATTGAATCAGCACAGTTCTATAATAATAGTCTTCAAAGGTGAAACGGATGAGGACCCCAGCTTGGGTCTCTACCAAAAATGATTGACAAATAAAATGGATAACCTTCACCACACCACTGTGATATGAGTAAAATGCGCGCTTACCAACTGGCAAGCTTAATAAAGCTTGTGACCTTAACCCGGTCGGGGCCTTTCTTGAAATGGAGACACCACTAAAACGTTCCTTAGACCGTGACTAGACCACTAATCTCCATAGAAGGGGAACCTGGATGCGTGAGGTACTGAACTCCTAGTTAGGAGTTGTTCTCTCAGACTGCTGACCCCACAGGGGAGACACCTAGACACTCACACTGTATACACCGATATGTCATGGACGTACACAGAGTGTATGAGAGGCGAGAAGCCAATAGACGCCGGCATCCCAGCTTACCGTGCGGGTTATACCAGAGGAGCTCCCCCCGAAGTCAGCTGTCTCTTCACCCCTCCCCGTTCTCGGTCACTGTCAGTCACAACACCCGGCTCTTCCTTCCTCTTCACAACCACAACAACATGGCGGAGCACGTCGGGAAGGCCTGTGGCAGGAGGGGGAACGTCACACAAACAAGCACTTGTTTGTGTGACGTTCCCCCTCCTGCCACAGGCCTTCCCGACGTGCTCCGCCATGTTGTTGTGGTTGTGAAGAGGAAGGAAGAGCCGGGTGTTGTGACTGACAGCGACCGAGAACGGGGAGGGGTGAAGAGACAGCTGACTTCGGGGGGAGCTCCTCTGGTATAACCCGCACGGTAAGCTGGGATGCCGGCGTCTATTGGCTTCTCGCCTCTCATACACTCTGTGTACGTCCATGACATATCGGTGTATACAGTGTGAATGTCTAGGTGTCTCCCCTGTGGGGTCAGCAGTCTGAGAGAACAACTCCTAACTAGGAGTTCAGTACCTCACGCATCCAGGTTCCCCTTCTATGGAGATTAGTGGTCTAGTCACGGTCTAAGGAACGTTTTAGTGGTGTCTCTATTTCAAGAAAGGCCCCGACCGGGTTAAGGTCACAAGCTTTATTAAGCTTGCCAGTTGGTAAGCGCGCATTTTATTCATATCACAGTGGTGTGGTGAAGGTTATCCATTTTATTTGTCAATCATTTTTGGTAGAGACCCAAGCTGGGGTCCTCATCCGTTTCACCTTTGAAGACTATTATTATAGAACTGTGCTGATTCAATTGACCAGATATGGACTCTAATATTATTTAACACTATTGTGACATTTATTTATCACATATTGCTTTACAGCGCTGCTTCTTCCATTTATTTATTGTACAGTGTGTGTATCTCACTTTTAAGCGGCTGCTTTTCCTCCTTTATATTGCATGTCATTTATTATTTGGTAATTGTTTAAGGGTATACAGCGCGGTGCTTTTTCTTCTTTATATTTGGACCACCAGGTATGCCCCTAGACCCCCAGGGAAATACTAATCAGTGCAAAGGCAGCTGCCAATCAATGCCCAGGCAACTGCCAATCAGTGCCCACTCCAATGTCTACCAACTGCCAGTGCCACCAGAGATGCCTATCAGTGCTTCATATCAGTGCCGCGTATCAGTGCCCATCAGTGCCACGTATCAGTGCCCATCAGTGCCGCCTATCAGTGCCCAGCAGTGCCGCCTATCAGTGCCACCCTATCAGTGCCCAGCAGTGCCGCCTTTCAGTGCCCATCAGCATCGCCTATCAGTGCCCATCAGTGCCAACCAGTGCCACCCAGTGTCACCCATGAGTGCCCATCAGTGCCGCCTATCAAAGCCCATAAGTGCTGCATATCAGTGCCACCCATCAGTGCCCCCTACCAGTGCCCATGAGTACTGCATATCAGTGCCCATCGTCAGTGCCCGTCAGTACCCGCTCATTGGTGCCACCTCAACGGTGCCGCCGTATCAGTGCCTGTCAGTGCCGCCTCATCAGTGCCCATCAGTGAAAGAGAAAACTTACTTTACTTTACTTTAGAAAATTTAGTTTGGGTACAGTGCAGCATCACAGCGCAATTGTCATTCAAAGTGCGACAGCGCTGAAAGCTGAAAATTGGTCTGGGCAGGAAGGTGTATAAGTGCCCTGTATTGAAGTGGTTAACCACTTGCCGACCACCCTATAGCAGTTTTACTGCTACAGGGCGGCCGCTGTGCGTAGGATCATGTATATAAACGTGATCCTACACTTCTGGGTAAGGGGCAGGAATGTCACGCTGCTGGCTGATCAGTAGGTATCATGGACTTGATGTCCACCAGCACCCGCCAATTACCCTGCAGAGAGGCTGAACGGCAGTCTGCTTATGTAAATAAGGCAGATTGCCGTTCTGACAGGAGGGAAGGCATGGAGCCTGTGTCTCTGCAAAGCAGGGACATGGATCTATGTCTTCCCCTAGTAAAACCATCTCCCACACCATAATAAAACACAGGCTAAGCACACAGTTAACCCTTTGATTGATTGATGTTAACCCCTTCCCAGCCGGTGTCATTACTTAAGTGACAATGCTTATTTTTACCACTGATCACTGTATTAGTGTAATTGGTTCCTAAAAAAGTGTCAGTTAGTGTCAGTGTCTAATTTTCCACCGCAATATCGCAGTCCCATTATTATCAGTGGAAGGGAAAAGAGAAACACCGCTCAGATGAGTGGATCCAGGTGAATGGAATGGAGGGCTCCTCCCAAGGGTGCAAGCCACGGCTAGCCAGCCATACAAGATACAAGGAAAAAGGAATGGCTGCACACCAAGGTAGCAAAAGAGGTCCTTTAATCTTGTTCCATAAAAGCAAAAGTTACACACCACAGGACAGTAGCAATGCATCAATGTGCATCAAGGTAGATGCGTTTCACACAGTTGCATGTGCTTATTCATGCCGATCGCCACCACTACTAGTAAAAAATAAATAAATAAAAATTCCATAAATATATCCTATCATTTGTAGACGTTATACCTTTTGCGCAAACCAATTAATAAATGCTTATTTGGGATTTTTTTTACCAAAAATATGTAGCAGAATACATATTGGCCTAAATTAATGAAAAAAATGTGATTTTTTAAATGTTTTTATTGGATGTCTTTTATAGCAGAAAGTAAAAAAAAAATGTTTTTTTTTTTTTTTTCAAAATTGTTGGTCTTTTTTTATAGTGCAAAAAATAAAAAACGCAGAGGTGATCAAATACCACCAAAAGAAAGCTCTATTTGTGGGAAAAAAGGACATAATTGCTCATTTCCATTTTGAATAGCCCCACCCATTTCTGGATGGAGAAATTATGACAATTTCACACCTTCAAGACTGCAGAGTGATAAGGTCTTGTAAATATACCATTTATTTTCTTGTGAAAAAAAAAATACCATTTATAATATACTCATATAGGCATGGTTATATAAACATCGTATACAGTAAATATTTCCACTCTAATTAGAAAGGGAGAATTGGATTCTTAGGGCCTTATTTAAACAAATAAGCCTACAAAAGGTATACATTTCTCATATGTTCAAGGGAATACAGGAGAGCCTCCATTCACCCCCACTGTGAACCAAGCTGCAATACACACATACAGGTCTTTGAGAGGTACACGTCAAGGTATGCTCCTCTGTGCAGTTTCGACCTGCTGCCTTAATGTACATGTATATGAATGGGTACTTATTTCATCCATCCTAGCTATTTTTATTGAATTCAGATGTAGTATTACTGCTCTTCCTGGATAATTAATATGTATAGTTTTGGACTGTAACAAGTTAATCTGTTTTATTCAGCTCTTGAAAGAATTTATTCTCAGAGTCAGCAATTTGCTTATAAAAAACGATTGGATTTTGCCTAATAGATATGTTGCTGCCTATGCAGAAAAAGTCTTGATCTATGACCCTATCCGTGTGTATTATTGGCACTAGAGCACCATTAATTGTCTGGGCCCTTTGTTTTCCACATGTCTGTGTTAATGCCAATACTCTGCTAACACATTAATCTCGTCTCTTATCAGTTAAGCACTTCCCCTGTGAAAGGGAATTAAACACAATATATGGGTTGGATAAAGTCACCTAAAAACATAAAAGCTACTTGTAAATTCCTGTGATAAATTGGATCAGTGGTTTGTCATCTCACTGTTTTACAAGAGTCATTAGTTACTGTAAGAGAATTTCCTTATGTCAGTATATACATTAAACCCTACATATCAGTACTGGTCCTGAATGAGATTACCATATTATTCTTCTTCTTTAGACATGCTGCCTCTATCTTCATCCTTTTGTACAACAATACCATCTACTAGCCACTGCTGATTGCTTCAATAGATTGCACAGGAATAATAGGATTTTTGACTTACCAAAAAATCCTTTTCTTGGAGTACATTAATTAGTACATAGGGTTATACTGCTGCCTTTAGGAGATTGGACACTGGCAAAAGAAAGCTGTAAGGATAGCTTAGTACGGTTCGCCATCACTGGTTAAGTATAACCCCTTCCACTCAAATCATGCAGTTTTGTACCTAAGCAATAGTAGAAGTAGATTAAAAGAACAGAGTGGACGGACCCCAGTCCCTTAATGTGCTTCAAAAAAAGGATTCTACAGCAAAGCCAGTCAAACACTTTAAATTTGAAGCACTAGTCTCTATGAAGCACTAGAAAGGGTTCTTTGGAGGACAAGGCCACCAACTCAGAAATTTGCTCCGCTGAAGTGATGGCAACAAGGAAGGCAACCTTGTGAGTGAGAGAGTGATAGTGGACAGGGGAATGTACTCTGGTTTCTGGAGAACTGACTAAACTAGGCTCAGATCCCATAGAGCTCCTCTGCTCCCAATTACCTTGATTTGATTACTGGTTAATTTCCCAGAAAGGGAATCCCCTTTGTTCACAGAGGCCCTGTCCTGGGTGGAGGCACTGCCAACTTTATTATCAAACCCACTCTTTCATTTACCGGTTCTGGTTCTCTTTTACAGGTTTTGCACAATATCCTGTTTGGGGAGGGTCATTTGTCATAACCTCCCCAAAAGAGGGCTACAAGTGCAAAAAATGTCTGTTGATCTTGTCAGAAATCCGTAGCAGTCCTGTGTCCTGTGCACACTTCCTGTGTTATCTCAAGGAGTTTTATTAGCTCCCTTAGTTCTTTGAACTACAGCAATTGTATGTAAACTGTGGGCCGTGGGCCACATGCAGCCCTTTGCTACCCTTATTCCGGCCCCTGGGGCACTATTCTTCCCACTTATATTAATGGTGGGGCATAATACCTCCTATATATGGTAAGTGTGCAGTCCTTTAAATCCCAAAAGGACAATCCAGGAACAAAAGTTCAATAGTAGTTCAATCTGCGATAAACAGGGTATAGGGAGACCCGTCACCAGCACCTGACGATACAGCCGCTTACCCCATGTGGTGGACCCTCATCACAAAGGTCACATCAGCTTATGTAATGTAAACTCAGGTAAGAAGGAAGCCCATCAATCTTCATACACTTAGTGGCAGCAGACCGGATAGTGGATCCAGCAAACCTGGATGTGACTCTCCTTGTTCAAAAATTACACTCTAGCGATAATCATCAAATATATGTCATCCCATGCAGACAAAAGGAGATAAACCTCATTGCACAGTACATCATAACAATATTTATTCAGATAAAACCGATTGAAATTGCACTCACATTGCTGACAAACAAAAGCAAGCTCTGTTTGTATGTATACAGCCTCTCCCCACCAGAAAGATGGCTGCCGTGTCCCAGCATGCAGTAGCGTCACGTTGCTTTATCTTCCTGTCAGGTGCTGGTGACAGGTCTCCCTATTCCCTGTCTATCGCAGATTGAACTACTATTGAACTTTTGTTCCTGGATTGTCCCTTTGGGACTTAAAGTGCTGTACACTTACCATATATATCTTGTTATTGACTTCCTTCAATATTGTGCTGGCTGCTGATATCTTATTGAACCAACTGATACTAAAGATCTATAGCACAACTAATTCTTATTATTTTTTATAATACCTCCTATATACACCAACAGTGGGGCATTATTCCACCCAGTGATGCAGCCCCTAGGACGTGTGCAAGGCGCGCAAGCGGGAGGACGTCATATGACGTCCATCCAGGATAACGGAACTCCCCCGTATTATAATAGGCCAGAAAGGAGATGGTTAAAGAGATAGAACATTGGAAAATGTGCAAGATATATTGCATATGCTTTTTTTTCTATGTTGCCTGACCAGTGCACCACTTACGTTAGGCTGCGCGGGGGAATGCAGTCTCAAAGCATAGAAAAGGCAATTTTCCTTGCGTCCCATGCGTTTAGTTAATGCTCCATTGCACTGAAAAAGTAGGACATGCACTACTTTTTTCAGTGCAGCATGTTGCAACGCAGTACACTGCATCACAACCTGCACCACAGCACACACCAACGACCCCCTAAAGTAATCATGAGGGGATGGGAATGACATGGGGAAGCAAAGTGTTGCTCTTTTAACAAGATGGCAGTCACTAATGTAGAGATACAGTCATAATTTTGTTCCTGTGAAAAAGGTCAGCTGCAAGGAGCCTATACTAGTGAGTATTCCTTGACCTTCTCTACTCAGGGCCGCTGATAAGGCAGTACAGCCTGCCTTCCTGTACTGGGCCCGGGTTCCATCAGTTCAAAAGGAGGGCCCAGGAGAGCCAGCGGTACTGTCTTATTGCAGACACCAATTTTCTTCTGCCTCGCCCTGCTGTGTTGCCTGCTTCTCCTCCTCTCCCTCCCTCCGGCTGCACTGCAGGGTGATTGGTTTTAGCACATGCACTCCTTCTATCACACTTCCCTGTGTGCCTCTTTCCCCTGTAGCGCTGCCAGCTTCCCTCCATTCCCACTGGGAAAGCTGCTGGGGGCACACAGGGGTATGTCTCAGGATAGAGAGCGGAGGAATTGGCCAGTATATATGTAATTTACTGTCCCCTTCCTTTCCTGAATGAACACAGTAAGCCATCAGTACTAATCATTCCTGTGTCCACTGTGTTTACTATGCTTCAGCTTGTGAATGAGCAAGAAGTCTCAGAGCGCTTCGTATTCATTCATCTCTGTAGCTGAGGCTAGTAGAGAAAGGGACTGATAAATCAATGTCCTCAGTCAGTTTCGGCCAGGGAAAGGGGGCCCTGTCAGGTAGGCTGTATGGGGCCCCATGATAACTAACAGCAGCCCTGTCTCTACTAGACATTTTTGTGCATATTTTTCACTGTACATGTCTTCTATTATAATAGCACAGTCTTTTATTTTATTACAATAGAAACCTAACACAAGACACGTTAAAAATGGAATAGCAGTATCTACAGGAAAAGTTTGCAAAATCATAGTATGCAATACTTTGCTGAAGCACTGAGTCAGTGCCGGAAATGGGTTGCAGAATAGCCACACAGCAGCTCTGAATATCTGCTAGCAAATGGCACTGGTATGTTTCTAAACATGCTTGCTAGACCTAGGAAAAAGGTTGAAATAGGATGGGGTAGCGAGTCATCCACATCCATTCTCTGGGATTTAAGCAACCATCAGTGAATTATTACTAGGATTTTAACCTTAAGGTTTCCATACATGAACATGATATAAAGTGTATGTAACATGTTAGTCCATGTTCAGATTGTTGCATTTGAAAATGGGACTGGTCCAGTGTTTTGACTACATTTGCAGTGATGGTATCTACATTCATGTGAATTGAAGTGTGCAAGAGGTAATATGTTGCCTTATTATGAGAGCTTTGCCACCTGCTGTCCCAGAAGAATAGATCACTAGCTTCTATTGATTTGTGCACTTCCCTGATGTAGACTTTGATGAATTATGCCAAGATTTTAAGTACCTTTTATTCCTAGCCTACAGAACTCTGCATTTCTTTTGTCATGCACCCAGCTTTGCAGATTTCATTTTCTATTAGAGCCAAGGCTCTGTTAATCAAAACCTAGGCTCTGGATTCATGCAGGTTACATCAATACATGTTGATCTTTGTAGTGTTGATACATGATTCACATATTTTATTCCATGTTAAGCAGATTTGGATTTAAGATGAAAATATTAAGATAAAACTAGGATTTAAAAGTGATTTCCTGTGCATGGCAAGCTCATGCAATTCTTTGATTAGTAAAAAAAGGTTTTCAAGACTCAGGTGATGTGATTTTATTGCTTCATAGTGCAGCTACATTCAGTTATAGCAAGAACATTAAAGGTTAAAGCAGAACTTCACCCAAAGGGGGAGATGTTCCACTCTAAACACCCCCCCCCCCCTTTGAAGTTTTTGGCACTTTGTTTTTTTGGGGGGAGCAGGTACCTGGTTTTGACAGGTGCCCACACCCGCTTCTGGTTGGATCACTGCGGTGAATCGAGCGGAAGTTCGACTCCTCTCCTTCCCCCACAGCCTTCTAGGACACGCCACAGATCCCAGAAAGCAGAAAAGGCGCAGTGAGGCTTGCACATGTGCAGTGGGAAGCCGGCTATGAAGCTGCAAGCAGTCACAGCTGGCTTCCCAAAGTAAGCATGCCAGCACCTGAACCCAAAAGTGGCTGAAGAGCCAGCTCGGGTGAGGACAGCGCTGGATCCCTGGACAATTAAGTGTCCTCATTTAAATAGTCAGCAGCTATGGTAAACCTGCTGGCTTTTCATTTTTTAAAGAACTGCTATAAGGAATGATTCTCAAAACATAGCTTCAGCTTCCTTTTGTATTTTTCATTGGACTTTCACAGCAGAGTTTGGGCTATAAAATATTTTGCCTGAACACCTTCTGCACTATACATAGAAGTTCAGCATAATGCTAATTCCCAGTCAAAATTGAAAGATAAGCCTTGATATATTTGGGATGTACGAGTTACTTGCTCAGTTCTTCAGTATTTCATTCAGGTTCAGACATAGCTGAAAGCATACAAAGTCACCACATACCATTTGAATGTTAATTTGAAAACCCCACTTGTGATACAGAAAAACTTACAAAAAAGCAGTTGTAGCTATGGGGATGGACAGAGGATATGACAAATGCATGCATTTTCAAAGTAGTAAAAAACACTTCAACGGTACTAATACAGCATTTTGAGTTAGTGATTATTCATTATTAATACTTAAAGTTTAATCACACACATAGGTTGGACTTGTGTCTTTTTTTCATCCTCACCTGCTATGTATGTAACTATGTAAGTAATTTTTGTGACTTGAGTACTAATTTAACTTTCTCGTAAATAGCATTTGCTGGTAGCTTGCAAAGAATTACTCTTCCAGAGAGAAGATAATTCCCTGTTTCCTGTCAGCAGTAGGGATAGGTGAACGGTTTGGCCCAAGCATAAGTTCGCCCCTTACACCCAAAGTGTAATTTTTCTGCACCTGTTTGACAGGTGCATATCATTGCATTTTTTTACAGTAAGGCCAATTCTTGCTTTCATCAAGAGTACCTCTATAGGGTTATGGTGGGAAGGCGCCACCGACACCCAAAGACCAATTTTTCAGTACCTGTTTGACAGGTGCATATCATTGCAATTTTTTACAGCAAGGCCAATTCTTGCTTTAATCAAGAGTACCTCTATAGGGTTAAGGTGGGAAGTCGCCCCCGACACCCAAAGACCAATTTTTCTGCACCTGTTTGATAGGTGCATATCATTGCAATTTTTTATAGCAAGGCCAATTCTTGCTTACATCAAGAGTACCTCTATAGGGTTACGGTGGAAAGGCACCACTGACACCCAAAGACCAAGTTTTACGCACCTGTTACTTCTATCCAAAGTCAAAGTTACACCAGAATGTGTCCAAAAAATCTCTAATCTTGTTCCCAGTGTGCTACATTGTGGTCTCATCATACACACTACTCCCCAGATGTTGCTGAGCAAAATAAAGGCAGCTTGCAGGGAAAATGTCATTTTATTTGGCTTTATAAATGCAATTATTGCTGCAGCAGATTCTAGACACGGTAAAGGTCTGCCACTTTACAGGTAGACTAAGGGGACCCCCCAGGCACTATATTGGAAGGATTTTTTCATTTTTATGCTTTCACTTTAAAAATCGAAAAAATTACTGCTCATTTAAAAATGACATTTTTTCACAAACTTTTTTTTTATTGAAAAAAGGAAGACACATATAAAAGAGACAAGAAAGGCTGCGCACCCCGGAATTGGATTAAAGAAAAATTATTTTCCCCATGGGGCTTTAAAACAGCAATGCACATAATGAAAGGAAGTTCTTAATGGATGTATAAAAAGTTTTATCCAATATCATGGTTTGAAGTACAGTATAGAGAATCATCTGGTACAGTAACACACATCTTATTCCCCAGTGCAGTAACAAACACATATTAATACACATAGTTAGGTTACATAATGTTACATAAATAGCAAGCCCCGACGCGTTTCGACCTGTATATGGTCTCTTCAGGGGGACAGTTGGATCTAAAAAAGAATTACATAAATTAAATTCAAATAGATAAATATATATATTATTGTGCATCACTTGGATTAAACCAAGATAATGAGTCTTTACCGCTAAGTGGTGGAATGGGTGTTCTCTAGTCCAGGATATGTGCTGAGGGCCAATGGAAACACCGGAGGGGTCGGGGGGCCACCCTCACTCTCCCAGGAGAGCCAGCCTCAAGGGGCTTACAAGGAGCCACACTTAGCGCACCCCCCGGGAGGGGGGGGGGGGAGGGGAGATGAGGGGGAGGAGCCCACACCTGCAACAGAAACCCAAGAATAGCCATGTATTAGTTAGAGGAAGTTTGATAATTAACTTGGTAATGTACTGAGTGTTTCCAATTTGTCTATGTGGAGACTGGCGTTGGATAGGATTTTTACTATGTAAATATATTGAAATGTTAATTCCATTCCATGAATATAATCGATAAGATTTAATGATCGTGTGATCCAACAGTGCAGTGGTATGGTAGGTCTATTATATTATTGTAATGGATAGGTAAATAAGAAGGATAGAATGGGTGAAAAAGAGGGGAAAAGATGTGTGTGGAAAAAAAAAAAAAAAAAAAAACAAACACAGCAACAACGATGGCCTAAATGGAGAGGAGTGCATTATGTGGTGGAGAATGGTGTGAATGAGATGGTGCATGGTGTGGTAACATGACATGGTGCTTGCTAGGTGCCTACTGTGTGAAAACAAAAATGAAAAGTAAACTAAAAAAAAGTCTAAAAGTAAGTGAAAAGCCAATCAAAATGTGAAAGTGTGTATGTAGGATGGTGGAAAGTGCTGTGTGGAATGAAGGTGAAATAACAAAAAGTTTACCTTATCAGTTGTATAAATCGTGTAGGCTGGAGGTAATGTTGGACTTGTTGATAGGTTCAATGTGATAAGTTTGGTGGCGATCATGCAAAAATAAAGGCTCTAGTGTAGAAAGAACCTAGCAGCAGTAGCATTCATCCTGGCCTGTAGGAGATCATGATCTGATTATCAGGCCTCCAGTCTCCCTTTATATCCAAATTCAGGCAAATGGGATAATCATGTGCAGGTGCAAACCCCCCACCCACACCGCCCCCAAGAAAAAAAAAAAAAAAAAAACGGAGGGATTGGCGCTGGAACTGCTGATGGAGCGGCCCCGGTGTGGCTCCCTCGGCGTCCCGGAAGGCCAACAGGCCCCGACCACTGTCGTCATCTCCGCCGCAATGCGCGTGACGTCATGATGTTGTGCGCAAGCCGGGCCCTTACAGGCATGCGCACTCCGCCAAACGTCCGGAGATGAACACGGGACGCCGCCGGCAGGATAGAGCTCACCTTAACTGCAGCGGTGAGCAAAAAAGGGGGCACGCAAAGGAATTCGCATGCCCCCCCCCTTTTCCTGCTGGGAAGCCGCGAGGGGTCAGACTCACCCCAAGAAGGGAGAGGGGGCACCACCAACACCCGCCAGTCCAAGAAACGGCCCTCAAAACAAAAACAAAATACTGGGGATGGTGTCAGTAGGACATGAATAACTGACTTCATGAGATCACCAACATAGCACACAGCAAATGTTGATGGTCTGATATGTTTTTTGTTTATTTTTGCATTTTTGACATTTTTGACATTTTTTACATGGGCTGTGTGTTGGTTCCAGGTCCCCACGTTCCTGCATCGAATGTCAGTATGAGAATAGATAGAATATAAATAAAATTTGTCAGCAATTGCCATATAAGGCAATTGAATATCATGCAGTGTGGGGGTCTAAGTTAGATTCCCCCTCATGCATGGGGTTGTTAAAAGTTGACCGAGTGGGAACAATTGATTAACAATGTGCAGGATACGTGAAGAGAAGGAAACACACAGCCCATGTCTTATCTCTAATGTGTCAAGGTGGGGAGGGGTGTTTAACCACCCAAAATTGAAATATGAAAAAAGGAAGACACATATAAAAGAGACAAGAAAGGCTGCGCACCCCGGAATTGGATTAAAGAAAAATTATTTTCCCCATGGGGCTTTAAAACAGCAATGCACATAATGAAAGGAAGTTCTTAATGGATGTATAAAAAGTTGGATGTATGTGGAGACTGGCGTTGGATAGGATTTTTACTATGTAAATATATTGAAATGTTAATTCCATTCCATAAATATAATCGATAAGATTTAATGATCGTGTGATCCAACAGTGCAGTGGTATGGTAGGTCTATTATATTATTGTAATGGATAGGTAAATAAGAAGGATAGAATGGGTGAAAAAGAGGGGAAAAGATGTGTGTGTGGAAAAAAAAAAAAAAAAAAAACACAGCAACAACGATGGCCTAAATGGAGAGGAGTGCATTATGTGGTGGAGAATGGTGTGAATGAGATGGTGCATGGTGTGGTAACATGACATGGTGCTTCCTAGGTGCCTACTGTGCGAAAACAAAAATGAAAAGTAAACTAAAAAAAAGTCTAAAAGTAAGTGAAAAGCCAATCAAAATGTGAAAGTGTGTATGTAGGATGGTGGAAAGTGCTGTGTGGAATGAAGGTGAAATAACAAAAAGTTTACCTTATCAGTTGTATAAATCGTGTAGGCTGGAGGTAATGTTGGACTTGTTGATAGGTTCAATGTGATAAGTTTGGTGGCGATCATGCAAAAATAAAGGCTCTAGTGTAGAAAGAACCTAGCAGCAGTAGCATTCATCCTGGCCTGTAGGAGATCATGATCTGATTATCAGGCCTCCAGTCTCCCTTTATATCCAAATTCAGGCAAATGGGATAATCATGTGCAGGTGCAAACCCCCCACCCACACCGCCCCCAAGAAAAAAAAAAAACAAAAAAAAAAAAAAACGGAGGGATTGGCGCTGGAACCGCTGATGGAGCGGCCCCGGTGTGGCTCCCTCGGCGTCCCGGAAGGCCAACAGGCCCCGACCACTGTCGTCATCTCCGCCGCAATGCGCGTGACGTCATGATGTTGTGCGCAAGCCGGGCCCTTACAGGCATGCGCACTCCGCCAAACGTCCGGAGATGAACACGGGACGCCGCCGGCAGGATAGAGCTCACCTTAACTGCAGCGGTGAGCAAAAAAGGGGGCACGCAAAGGAATTTGCATGCCCCCCCCCTTTTCCTGCCGGGAAGCCGCGAGGGGTCAGACTCACCCCAAGAAGGGAGAGGGGGCACCACCAACACCCGCCAGTCCAAGAAACGGCCCTCAAAACAAAAACAAAATACTGGGGATGGTGTCAGTAGGACATGAATAACTGACTTCATGAGATCACCAACATAGCACACAGCAAATGTTGATGGTCTGATATGTTTTTTGTTTATTTTTGCATTTTTGACATTTTTGACATTTTTTACATGGGCTGTGTGTTGGTTCCAGGTCCCCACGTTCCTGCATCGAATGTCAGTATGAGAATAGATAGAATATAAATAAAATTTGTCAGCAATTGCCATATAAGGCAATTGAATATCATGCAGTGTGGGGGTCTAAGTTAGATTCCCCCTCATGCATGGGGTTGTTAAAAGTTGACCGAGTGGGAACAATTGATTAACAATGTGCAGGATACGTGAAGAGAAGGAAACACACAGCCCATGTCTTATCTCTAATGTGTCAAGGTGGGGAGGGGTGTTTAACCACCCAAAATTGAAATATGAAAAAAGGAAGACACATATAAAAGAGACAAGAAAGGCTGCGCACCCCGGAATTGGATTAAAGAAAAATTATTTTCCCCATGGGGCTTTAAAACAGCAATGCACATAATGAAAGGAAGTTCTTAATGGATGTATAAAAAGTTGGATGTATGTGGAGACTGGCGTTGGATAGGATTTTTACTATGTAAATATATTGAAATGTTAATTCCATTCCATAAATATAATCGATAAGATTTAATGATCGTGTGATCCAACAGTGCAGTGGTATGGTAGGTCTATTATATTATTGTAATGGATAGGTAAATAAGAAGGATAGAATGGGTGAAAAAGAGGGGAAAAGATGTGTGTGTGGAAAAAAAAAAAAAAAAAAAACACAGCAACAACGATGGCCTAAATGGAGAGGAGTGCATTATGTGGTGGAGAATGGTGTGAATGAGATGGTGCATGGTGTGGTAACATGACATGGTGCTTCCTAGGTGCCTACTGTGCGAAAACAAAAATGAAAAGTAAACTAAAAAAAAGTCTAAAAGTAAGTGAAAAGCCAATCAAAATGTGAAAGTGTGTATGTAGGATGGTGGAAAGTGCTGTGTGGAATGAAGGTGAAATAACAAAAAGTTTACCTTATCAGTTGTATAAATCGTGTAGGCTGGAGGTAATGTTGGACTTGTTGATAGGTTCAATGTGATAAGTTTGGTGGCGATCATGCAAAAATAAAGGCTCTAGTGTAGAAAGAACCTAGCAGCAGTAGCATTCATCCTGGCCTGTAGGAGATCATGATCTGATTATCAGGCCTCCAGTCTCCCTTTATATCCAAATTCAGGCAAATGGGATAATCATGTGCAGGTGCAAACCCCCCACCCACACCGCCCCCAAGAAAAAAAAAAAACAAAAAAAAAAAAAAACGGAGGGATTGGCGCTGGAACCGCTGATGGAGCGGCCCCGGTGTGGCTCCCTCGGCGTCCCGGAAGGCCAACAGGCCCCGACCACTGTCGTCATCTCCGCCGCAATGCGCGTGACGTCATGATGTTGTGCGCAAGCCGGGCCCTTACAGGCATGCGCACTCCGCCAAACGTCCGGAGATGAACACGGGACGCCGCCGGCAGGATAGAGCTCACCTTAACTGCAGCGGTGAGCAAAAAAGGGGGCACGCAAAGGAATTTGCATGCCCCCCCCCTTTTCCTGCCGGGAAGCCGCGAGGGGTCAGACTCACCCCAAGAAGGGAGAGGGGGCACCACCAACACCCGCCAGTCCAAGAAACGGCCCTCAAAACAAAAACAAAATACTGGGGATGGTGTCAGTAGGACATGAATAACTGACTTCATGAGATCACCAACATAGCACACAGCAAATGTTGATGGTCTGATATGTTTTTTGTTTATTTTTGCATTTTTGACATTTTTGACATTTTTTACATGGGCTGTGTGTTGGTTCCAGGTCCCCACGTTCCTGCATCGAATGTCAGTATGAGAATAGATAGAATATAAATAAAATTTGTCAGCAATTGCCATATAAGGCAATTGAATATCATGCAGTGTGGGGGTCTAAGTTAGATTCCCCCTCATGCATGGGATTGTTAAAAGTTGACCGAGTGGGAACAATTGATTAACAATGTGCAGGATACGTGAAGAGAAGGAAACACACAGCCCATGTCTTATCTCTAATGTGTCAAGGTGGGGAGGGATGTTTAACCACCCAAAATTGAAATATGAAAAAAGGAAGACACATATAAAAGAGACAAGAAAGGCTGCGCACCCCGGAATTGGATTAAAGAAAAATTATTTTCCCCATGGGGCTTTAAAACAGCAATGCACATAATGAAAGGAAGTTCTTAATGGATGTATAAAAAGTTTTATCCAATATCATGGTTTGAAGTACAGTATAGAGAATCATCTGGTACAGTAACACACATCTTATTCCCCAGTGCAGTAACAAACACATATTAATACACATAGTTAGGTTACATAATGTTACATAAATAGCAAGCCCCGACGCGTTTCGACCTGTATATGGTCTCTTCAGGGGGACAGTTGGATCTAAAAAAGAATTACATAAATTAAATTCAAATAGATAAATATATATATTATTGTGCATCACTTGGATTAAACCAAGATAATGAGTCTTTACCGCTAAGTGGTGGAATGGGTGTTCTCTAGTCCTGGATATGTGCTGAGGGCCAATGGAAACACCGGAGGGGTCGGGGGGCCACCCTCACTCTCCCAGGAGAGCCAGCCTCAAGGGGCTTACAAGGAGCCACACTTAGCGCGCCCCCCGGGAGGGGGGGGGGAAGGGGAGATGAGGGGGAGGAGCCCACACCTGCAACAGAAACCCAAGAATAGCCATGTATTAGTTAGAGGAAGTTTGATAATTAACTTGGTAATGTACTGAGTGTTTCCAATTTGTCTATGTGGAGACTGGCGTTGGATAGGATTTTTACTATGTAAATATATTGAAATGTTAATTCCATTCCATAAATATAATCGATAAGATTTAATGATCGTGTGATCCAACAGTGCAGTGGTATGGTAGGTCTATTATATTATTGTAATGGATAGGTAAATAAGAAGGATAGAATGGGTGAAAAAGAGGGGAAAAGATGTGTGTGTGGAAAAAAAAAAAAAAAAAAAACACAGCAACAACGATGGCCTAAATGGAGAGGAGTGCATTATGTGGTGGAGAATGGTGTGAATGAGATGGTGCATGGTGTGGTAACATGACATGGTGCTTGCTAGGTGCCTACTGTGTAAAAACAAAAATGAAAAGTAAACTAAAAAAAAGTCTAAAAGTAAGTGAAAAGCCAATCAAAATGTGAAAGTGTGTATGTAGGATGGTGGAAAGTGCTGTGTGGAATGAAGGTGAAATAACAAAAAGTTTACCTTATCAGTTGTATAAATCGTGTAGGCTGGAGGTAATGTTGGACTTGTTGATAGGTTCAATGTGATAAGTTTGGTGGCGATCATGCAAAAATAAAGGCTCTAGTGTAGAAAGAACCTAGCAGCAGTAGCATTCATCCTGGCCTGTAGGAGATCATGATCTGATTATCAGGCCTCCAGTCTCCCTTTATATCCAAATTCAGGCAAATGGGATAATCATGTGCAGGTGCAAACCCCCCACCCACACCGCCCCCAAGAAAAAAAAAAAACAAAAAACAAAAAAAAAAAACGGAGGGATTGGCGCTGGAACCGCTGATGGAGCGGCCCCGGTGTGGCTCCCTCGGCGTCCCGGAAGGCCAACAGGCCCTGACCACTGTCGTCATCTCCGCCGCAATGCGCGTGACGTCATGATGTTGTGCGCAAGCCGGGCCCTTACAGGCATGCGCACTCCGCCAAACGTCCGGAGATGAACACGGGACGCCGCCGGCAGGATAGAGCTCACCTTAACTGCAGCGGTGAGCAAAAAAGGGGGCACGCAAAGGAATTTGCATGCCCCCCCCCCTTTTCCTGCCGGGAAGCCGCGAGGGGTCAGACTCACCCCAAGAAGGGAGAGGGGGCACCACCAACACCCGCCAGTCCAAGAAACGGCCCTCAAAACAAAAACAAAATACTGGGGATGGTGTCAGTAGGACATGAATAACTGACTTCATGAGATCACCAACATAGCACACAGCAAATGTTGATGGTCTGATATGTTTTTTGTTTATTTTTGCATTTTTGACATTTTTGACATTTTTTACATGGGCTGTGTGTTGGTTCCAGGTCCCCACGTTCCTGCATCGAATGTCAGTATGAGAATAGATAGAATATAAATAAAATTTGTCAGCAATTGCCATATAAGGCAATTGAATATCATGCAGTGTGGGGGTCTAAGTTAGATTCCCCCTCATGCATGGGGTTGGGTTTTTTCCACACACACATCTTTTCCCCTCTTTTTCACCCATTCTATCCTTCTTATTTACCTATCCATTACAATAATATAATAGACCTACCATACCACTGCACTGTTGGATCACACGATCATTAAATCTTATCGATTATATTTATGGAATGGAATTAACATTTCAATATATTTACATAGTAAAAATCCTATCCAACGCCAGTCTCCACATAGACAAATTGGAAACACTCAGTACATTACCAAGTTAATTATCAAACTTCCTCTAACTAATACATGGCTATTCTTGGGTTTCTGTTGCAGGTGTGGGCTCCCCCCCCTCATCTCCCCTCCCCCCCCTCCCGGGGGGCACGCTAAGTGTGGCTCCTTGTAAGCCCCTTGAGGCTGGCTCTCCTGGGAGAGTGAGGGTGGCCCCCCGAGCCCTCCGGTGTTTCCATTGGCCCTCAGCACATATCCTGGACTAGAGAACACCCATTCCACCACTTAGCGGTAAAGACTCATTATCTTGGTTTAATCCAAGTGATGCACAATAATATATATATTTATCTATTTGAATTTAATTTATATGATTCTTTTTTAGATCCAACTGTCCCCCTGAAGAGACCATATACAGGTCGAAACGCGTCGGGGCTTGCTATTTATGTAACATTATGTAACCTAACTATGTGTATTAATATGTGTTTGTTACTGCACTGGGGAATAAGATGTGTGTTACTGTACCAGATGATTCTCTATACTGTACTTCAAACCATGATATTGGATAAAACTTTTTATACATCCATTAAGAACTTCCTTTCATTATGCGCATTGCTGTTTTAAAGCCCCATGGGGAAAATAATTTTTCTTTTTTTTTATTGATACATATCTCCCAGGGCAGGACCCGGACCCCTATAACCATTGTATGCCCAATTGCTTGCATATAAACCTTCAAAATGAGCACTTTTGGTTTTTGATGTTTGGGTCCCATTGACTTTAATGGGGTCCGTTATTTGGGTCCGAACTTTCGCTGTGTTCGAAAGTTTTGGTGCGAACCGAACAGGGGTCTGTTCAGCCCATCCCTAGTCAGCAGTACTAGGGCTTGCTGCACATTTTCAAATGTATACCCTCAGTAAACATGCACCACCTACCTCTCTGCTATCCTTCTCAGTAATCGACTATACTACCCCCACTCTGCTCTCTTCCTGACATCTCTTTGTCAATGAATATGACTATGGAGATGGGGGCTGAAAAATATGTTTACTTGATGGAGTCTCACCATATCAAACCAAAAGCATACAGGCAGAAACATTTAAATGGTGGAATCTTATTCTACTTCACTCTAATCTGGCGCTCAGTTTACGAAGTTATTAGTACTTACAGATGTACTTTAGGCAGCCTACAGATGTAAGATGGAGGTTCTAAGATCCAGACAATTTTGCCTTTGAATGTGTAAATATCTAATGTTTATAATGGCTGACACATATCCACAAGCTGACAGTTCTTAGGGGGAACACCAATCAGACAAGTAATAAAACACATCCAATTTACAAAAGTTGCCCCCTGAGATAAGGGATATTGGCAGTTATTATTTACACTGCCCCCTCTTGTATTGACAAAAACACGTAAGGAGGAACTTGGAGTCATGGCCATAATTTTGGTGTTTATTTGGACCACCTACTCTCTAAGTGGAATTGATAGTGACAATTTGATCTTCAAACATTTCGTACTGTGCTGTATCATCCCTTTTTAGTAACCACAGGGCATATACTGTTATTTAACCCATTTCCATTAATGCCCACTTTCCTCCCCTCTTTGATAATTCATCTAAATTTCCATCAATGGCCACTTTACTTCAATGTCTACTTTCCTCCACCCTGTGATAATTCACTCCACCTACATCAATGCCTCCTCTTTTCTCTGAACATTCTATTCCACTTACATTCATGGCCACTCTTCTCTCCCTTGTGATCACTTCTATCCATACCTGTTCTCATGGAAGTTGACAGGAAATGGGTGGAGAATGACTGTCTCCAGTCATTCTCCACCCATTTCCTATTATCTTCCATGGTATTTATCTGTCACTACCATCCATACCTTTCTTTTCCTGTGGCCATTAACCTCTGCTTCCATCATACTTACTCCATCCCTCTATGATAATTCTCCTTCACCTCCATCCATACCTTTCTTTTCCTGTGGCCATTATCCTCTGCTTCCTCCGCTTCCATACTTACTTCATCCCTTCTCCTTCTCCTCCATCTGCTTTCTCCTCTGGTCATTATCTCTGCTTCCATCCATGCTTGCTCTCCTTCCCTCTGTGATCATTCGGCACCTCTATCCTGGACAATTTGATTAAACAATAAAGACATTTACAAATCATTACATTAAACACAAAAAAAAATCGACTGACGATAAATCAGATCTCCTGTATTTTAGTTTGTACCTATTCTAGTTGAGAAACTGGATGGCAGTTGGCCCACATACACATGATCTTGACACTGAACAACCATTCTTAAAACAATAATAATTGGTCTATCTATGGAGGAGGAAGGATTGCTTATGAACATGGCCCGTTATTGGAGAAAACAAAAGCACTCAGCCAGGACAATTCTTTCTTTCCCCAATAGCACTTAGCCAATAGATACTGGGAGATGTTATCAAGGGTAGACTGGCGATTGTTGTAGACTGTACCCCGCACATTCAGATGAATGTTCTCCTATGTCTGTGCGTACATTTCATTAAAATCAGTATTTATTGAAAGAGATAAGGTACAATTGCTGATCCAAGGCATATCATTTGACAAGAGTAGTCTGCGGGTACATTTTAAGTGTCAAGGTTACAATCTTATAGGTTTATTGTGTATTTCAGCTTAACCTCTTCCCGCTCATGCTACATTGTTGAAAGCTACAGTGTGGGCTTACATTGCCGTGAGGGTTTCCATGGACGTCCTCACATGATGCATGCGTGCGGGCAGCACACTCTGTGATTAGGACACAGATTATCACAGATTGGGGTAAATGGCCAATAGCAGCCCTTTACCATGTGATCAGCTGTGTCCAATGACAGCTGATCTTGATGTAAACACAAGCCACTTATCGGCATTCCTTTCCTCACACTGACAGCGTGAGGAGAGGGGAGATGATAACCGGTTTGTGTGAAAGCGACATCTACATTGATAATCAGGGCACTGATTATCAGTGTCCTGATTATCAGTGCAGCCCCAACAGTGCCCACAAGTGCTGCCAATCAGTAACCATCAGTGCCTTCTTATCAACGTCAGCTATCATTGCTGCCTATCAGTGCCCATCAGTGCAGCCTATCAGTGCCCATCAGTGCGGCCTATCAGTGCAGCCTCATCCATGCCTCTTCATCAGTGCCACCTCATCGGTGCCCATCAGTGCAGCCTATCACTGTAGCCTCATCAGCGCACATCAGTGAAGGAGAAAAGTTACCTGTTCGCAACATTTAACAAACTCAAATTTTCAGTTTGTTTTTTTTAGTTAGGTAAGCAAAAAATAAAAAAACCAAGTGGTGAATAAATACCATCAAAAGTAAGCTCTATTTGTGTGAAAAAAATGACACAAAAGTTCATATAAGTACCATGTAGAATGACCGTGCAATTGTCATTCAAAGTGTGACAGCACTGAAAGCTGAAAATTGGCCTGGGCAGGAAGGGGGGAAAGTGCCCAGTAGGCAAGTGGTTAAGAAGAACCCATAAAGTTTTGACAGTTTTCTTTTTGTATGTTTGCCATATGCTAATACATGACAATTAACATATTATTTTGAACAAGGACATAATTTACAATGTATAAATATTCTACAACACAATATTATCTTAAATAATAATTACCTGTGCCACTTTCATTTAAGCTGCAATATGATTTTTAACACAATGGAAGACTGTAAATATACTTTGACACCAAATGCAGAGGTTTTGCAATGCTTGCTTGTTTGATAATGTCCAAAGAGCTTGTGTTAGATTTTTAGCTCTACAATACCCTCAAGCACATTTTTCATTCTAGGAAATCTGCTGACTGCACCATAGCTGCACTAGAAGAAAAATAGAATTTCTCTTCTAAGTAAGTCTTGTACAGCTAGATTTACAAATCCTCTATACATATTTTAGGCAAGTAGTTAAGCTTTAAAAAGGAGTATAAACTTAAAGTACCCTTTAGGGTTATATTAACTAGGGAATCAAATTGGGCAAGTGCTTAGAAGATAATAAATTATTACAGTATGTTGGGTTCGGATGAGAAGGTGCTTGTGAACCATGATAAATGTATTGATTACTGTATCTATAACTCCAACTACTAAATATAATAGACAATTGGGAGCTAAGTAAAATTCCAGTTTCCAGTTTCCTGATTTAAAGTCCAATTCCAGGCTCAATGCGCTAATTACACCCCCAACACCCCCCCCCCCCCGCAACACTGCTACAGCCATTCTTACCACTTGTAACGCTACTTTTTAGCAAGAGAGTTCTCAAATACATGACATTAAAGAATCACATTTTGATACCACCAGGAAATGGATGAATTTTAATCCTTCTATGGGCAGGCTGGTTGTACCAAAGTCGATCCATTGACTTCAGTACAACCAGCCTGTCTGTTTTTTTTTCCCATGTGATCGCTGCCGGCGGCTATAGCTGCTGGCAGTGATCATTGTGTTCTGATGGCTGGGAAACATCCCACTGTCAGAATACAATAGCACAGCGGGAGGAATTTCCCTGAATGTGTTGATTTGGGAAAATCAAGCAATATTGTTTCCTTTAACCTGCAGTTGAAGGAAAGAAAATTGTATAATGTATGGCTTGCTTAAGATTTAGGTTTCTAATACACATGATGTAATCACTACTCAGTTTAGATGATCATGGTCAGATCACCAAACAATAGTATGATTAGGCCTCAGGCTGACCACCCACTAACAAAGAATCAGTTATCAGGATTTGATTATTCCCCAAGATGAGATAGGTGTCATAGATGCCTGCTCAGCTCACAAACATGCATGCTAGCTCCTTCAGAAAAAATAAAAGTCAGCAGCTACAAATACTGTAGCTCTTAATTTTTAATGTTAGGGCACTTACCTGTCCAGGCATACAGCGGTATCCTCACCCGAGCCGATTATTCAATCGGCTCTCAGGTGCTGGCGCCACCATCTTGACTAAGGAAAAACCAGCAGTGAAGCCTCGCAGCTTCACAGCTGGTTTCCTATTGCGCATGTGCTTTGTGAATGGGCCGCAGTCTTCTGGGACCTGTGAAGTGTCCCAAAGGGCTGCGGGTGAAGGAGAGGGGCCAAACTGAACTGAGCTGGAATTCGGAGCGGTACCTGTCAAAAACAGGTACCTGCTCCCCCCCCACCACCCAAAAGGTGCCAAATGTGGCAGCGGAGGGGAGGGAGGAGGCAGACAAACGAAGTACAGTGGGGACGGAAAGTATTCAGACCCCCTTAAATTTTTCACTCTTTGTTATATTGCAGCCATTTGCTAAAATCATTTAAGTTCATTTTTTTTCCTCATTAATGTACACACAGCACCCCATATTGACAGAAAAACACAGAATTGGTGACATTTTTGCAGATTTATGAAAAAAGAAAAACTGAAATGTCACATGGTCCTAAGTATTCAGACCCTTTGCTCAGTATTTAGTAGAAGCACCCTTTTGATCTAATACAGCCGTGAGTCTTTTTGGGAAAGATGCAACAAGTTTTCTTACACCTGGATTTGGGGATCCTCTGCCATTCCTCCTTGCAGATCCTCTCCAGTTCTGTCAGGTTAGATGGTAAACGTTGGTGGACAGAGATGCTCAATTGGGTTTAAGTCAGGGCTCTTGCTGGGCCATTCAAGAACAGTCACGGAGTTGTTGTGAAGCCACTCCTTCGTTATTTTAGCTGTGTGCTTAGGGTCATTGTCTTGTTGGAAGGTAAACCTTCCACCCAGTCTGAGGTCCTGAGCACTCTGGAGAAGGTTTTCGTCCAGGATATCCCGATACTTGGCCACATTCATCTTTCCCTCGATTGCAACCAGTCGTCCTGTCCCTGCAGCTGAAAAACACCCCCACAGCATGATGCTGCCACCACCATGCTTCACTTTTGGGACTGTATTGAACAGGTGATGAGCAGTGCCTGGTTTTGTCCACACATACTGCTTAGAATTAAGGCCAAAAAGTTCTATCTTAGTCATCAGACCAGAGAATCTTATTTCTCACCATTTTGGAGTCCTTCAGGTTTTTTTTAGCAAACTCCATGCAGGCTTTCATGTGTCTTGCACTGAGGAGAGGCTTCCGTCGGGCCACTCTGCCATAAAGCCCCAACTGGTGGAGGGCTGCAGTGATGATTGACTTTCTACAACTTTCTCCCATCTCTCGACTGCATCTCTGGAGCTCAGCCACAGTGATCTTTGGGTTCTTGTTTACCTCTCTCACCAAGGCTCTTCTCCCCCGTTAGCTCAGTTTGGCCGGACTGCCAACTCTAGGAAGGGTTCTGGTCATCCCAAACGTCTTCCATTTAAGGATTATGGAGGCCATTGTGCTCTTAGGAACCTTAAGTGCAGCAGAAATTTTTTTGTAACCTTGGCCAGATCTGTGCCTTGCCACAATTCTGTCTCTGAGCTCTTCAGACAGTTCCTTTGACCTCATGATTCTCATTTGCTTTGACATGCACTGTGAGCTGTAAGGTCTTATATAGACAGGTGTGGGGCTTCCCTAATCAAGTCCAATCAGTATAATTAAACACAGCTGGACTCCAATGAAGGTGTAGAACCATCTCAAGGATGATCAGAAGAAATGGACAGCACCTGAATTAAATATATGAGTGTCACAGCAACGGATCTGAATACTTAGGACCATGTGATATTTCAGTTTTTCATTTTTAATAAATCTGCAAAAATGTCAACAATTCTGTGTTTTTCTGTCAATATGGGGTGCTGTGTGTACATTAATGAGGAAAAAAATGAACTTAAATGATTTTAGCAAATGGCTGCAATATAACAAAGTGTGAAAAATTTAAGGGGGTCTAAATACTTTCCATCCCCACTGTATTTCTTTTTCTGTGGAACTCCCTTTTAACTGATGGAAGGTGTACCAGCTGGAATGCAAGCTTGCCCTCACAATCAATAAAGTGTGGCAAGCATTTGGTTCATAATAGGAAGTATGAAGCATGAATGGGCACATTTTGTTCTATTCACCAAATATGACCTTAGTTCTGTAGTTATAAATGCACACCTAGATATGAGTGTTCAGAAAATCTTACCCTTGAAAGACCCTTTTCTTTTAATCATTGTGGCATATTTAATGAACATTGTTACCTGAACTGAGAAAATCCATTCTGGTTGAACTGCATGAGTTAAACAGAGGGTGTTTGCAAAGGTTGGATTTATTATAAGACAGTCATCTGATAATTATGGGTACATTAACAAGTGTTCAACATCATTAACTGTGAAGAAAGGCTCAGTCTTGCCTCAAAAGTAACCAAATTCTAAAAAATAATATATGATCAAAATCAGATAATATAGGAACAAAACTCATTTCGTTCACCATACCCTTGTCTTAGGAAGTAAAAACCAAAGTCACTTCTTTCAGGGTATAAATTAAAATATCAGCATCTACACAGTGTTTTCACTGCACATGACTGTTCTGCAGAGCTTCTCCATCCACCCTAACAGAATTTAAATGATTGAGCAGTCAGATTGCAAGCAGCCTTCATAAATATGTAGGGTAAGTTAACTTGTAATAGCTGCTATTAATGTGTTTTTCCCTAGTCCATTAGTAATATATGTATAGTTGCTCTTCATATCACTCATCTGCCTCTGGGCACTTATTACCTTCCTGCACCTCAAGCAGTTATTTTACTTACTGATAATGTAGTGCTACCCCCGAAGTAGCTGCTGGTTAAGATGGGTCCTCTGTTTTCTGGGACAACCTCACAGGGGCCCTTCTGACACACCAGGTTAACAGAGGAAAAGAACAAATAAATTCCTTAACATTTAGTACTACGGCTTTCTTGAGTGAGGCACCAAGGCTATGGATAAAAGTAAACTTGTATATTATTATTTCAAAATGTCTGTTATGTAGATGAAGTATAATGTGGCAGGCAGTAAACAGCCTCGATTTGCAAAGAATGATGTATTGAAACAGGAAGGTCAACAGCACAAATAGACCTGGCGGGGAGGCTTACTCGTCCAGTGACACTTACAATTATGCAGTAGATTGACAGCGAACAGAAGACTCAGAAATGCCAACAGCATCTGCTATGAAGAGCCGGTCCGTCTCAAAAGGGGAACTTTCAAAAAAAGTTGACGTAGTACCTGCTCTCTCCTTACATTAATGGAACCTCTCCCTATCGCTGGCACTATCCCTTTCAGACAGGGAACCTCTCCCTACCCTGTCCACTAGCACAAAGTGCACCAATGCCAGGGGGCAGGGTCTTTAATAGACTTTGCTTGACCTAAGATGGCCACCAGGGTCACATAGGGCATGTGCATCCAATTGCATCACTGCACGGGTAACCAAGGAAATCATAGAGAAACCCAGCTACTCTTAACTTTCCTCTTAACCTGCTGTGGTCCAACGCCTCCTGCAGTGGAGAATATAGACTGTACTTGCCTACACCTCCCCCTTTTACAGATGCCATCCTCTACATCAAACAGGACAAAGAACAATACAGCAATAATACAATACAGTTATAACAGAAAAACGTCAAACAACACACTGTAATCGGAATACTTTGCAGGGAGTTGTCTGCGGTTAGACCGCAATAGACAGCGGACCCCACCATCTTCTGTGCGGTCAACATTATAGTCCTTATCTCCCCCATGGGACTTTGAAGCCTCAGACTGCTTGGGGACACTAGTATCAGCAATACCCCCTTCACCCGAGCTGGGAGCTAAATCTTTGGAAGAGTCCAGGAAGTCAGCGGGGTCCTCAGCCTCTTGTGGCAGGTCTTCTGGAAAGTCCACAAGCATTGTGATTGGACTTTCTTCTTCAAGATCTGCAGGGGCCTGGGGCTCTAGTACAAGAGGAGACAGGTACCATTCAAAAGGCATATTTAGTGTACTGGTGCAACATCCATGGAGTCTTGTTCTTCTCTATCTCCAGCAGGCTTGGCAGGACAATCGCCAATCAGCATGCACGGTCTCAGCAGATTGTGATGAAGTCGTCTTTTAATAGGGTTGGGGCCCTCTGAGGCCACATCGTACACTGGGGTTGAAGGAAAAGGCTGCTTCTCCACCCGATGGTAGGTGCGCTTCCATTTGCATTCCAGCTTGCTGCCTCTTTCGCCTTTAGTTTTCTTCACCAATACCCAGTCCAGATGTTAGATATGGCAGGCTTGAATGGAGGAGAAGATTTGGATGCCGCACACTGGATGTAGTCAAAAAACTTCACTTTATTGAAAAAATGGGATCATCAAAACAACAAGACTGTCATGCAGAAAGTACAGGTAAGCTGACGCGTTTCGCACTCAGGACTGAGTGCTTACTCATAGCTAACAAATATTAAAAAGACAAACTCTTATATAGCTCAATGGAGTATCACATGATTGCCCAATTAGATGGTCATTGAGTCTCAGCTGGAAGCCAATTTAATGAGGTCTCGGCATCTGCTGGCTATTTGGTGTGTTAACTGATTGAGAAATGTTTTCAAAACCGTGACATGTAAATAGATGACAAAAAATGTGAAAAAAGATGTGTATAAAAAAATATATATGTGTGTATATATATATATATATATATATATATATATATATAGTGAATCCTATCAATAAACGTGTATATAATAATGAATGTACTTCTATAACGTGTGTATATGAAAGGTGATAAGTATCAAAAAAAGGGTTTACTATTAAGTGAAAGGAAAAAATGTGTAAAAAATATTTCTCATTAAAAAAAGAGAAAATATATTGATAAAAATATTCAGACAACGTGCAAAGTAAATGTGAAGAGTGAATGTAATGAAACTATATGTGAACAAAATATATAAATATGATGAGACTCTCTATAATATGCCGGTGAAGTGGATGAAACTCTCTATAATAAGCCGGAATAATACCGGTGAAATATAGAGCAATGTGACCTGAAACACTTTGGTGGTTCTAGAGAAGAGGACGTTCCAGGGAACCTTGGCGAATCAGGTGAGTCTCCCCCTTCACCTATCTCTTTTAATGAAGTGTGTGCACTGCAAGATTTAATAACACTGGCAGATGATTCGGATCCACCCCCCATGGATCCCACTGATTTACAGTAATAACTAATAATCAGATTTAAATCTGATTTTTACCCAGTGGCATCCAGGGGCAAAGATCTTGATGTATTTCAGAGGTTGGTGGAGGGGGAATTAACTCGCTTGGCTCTTTCCTATACTGTTTGAACATGGTCATAACACCTACACTATCATGAGTCCTTATAAAGAACATTTCATGTTCATTTTTTACATTTTCACGTTTTGTCAGCCATTTTCTATTTCCTCTTGTTTTGTGTTCCGGTCAGATGGTGCCAAAATAGGAGTTTTTTACATCTATTGACCATTGGGGCCTATGTACAAACATATCCAATCTTATACATGAATATATAATATTTACCACCTTGATTGGTATATATGCCCGACAAGTTCCCCCACTCTGCACACTCAGTATAGTAACTATGGCAGAGCAGGAATTCCCAGGGAACCATGGCCAACAATAGATGTATGCAAAAGGTCATATTAATAATAGCAATATACAATATCTTTTATTGTTTCGCGATATCCATCATGTTCGGGTGTTTTATATACCTGACCAAAGTACAAGTTAATTTTATCTGAGGATGCATATCGCGACAATATTGAGATAAATAGTTTTATTCTATTTCGTTTTCTACACATTTCTGTGTTATTATATCTACCTTTTTTATCGTTTTCTTTTGATAATTATTCATGATTTGTATCATGAGGTTCACAATTTTATTTAATTATTATTACTTTTATTCCAGCTCATTTTTCATTATATAGATATATATGGAAACTTTCATTGTCCTATACATCTTTCTAGTTGTGTAGTAAACACCTGATATATATATTAGGTTTTTACGCAATATGTTTTCACACTTTCTTACCTTATTTTATTTTATTCATTTATTTATTTTTATTTGTTCACATTTTGTACACCCTGTTGTCCATATACATATTTTTTTGGACACCTTGGGATCATAATTCAGATATATTAAGCTTATTTATATGTACATAAACTGACATACATTGTATCGTTTGTGTTTAGTGCTTATTTTGTGAGTGTAATGTTGCAATATGAATATGTAGTTGTTTCTCTTTAGAATGCAGCATTATAACATTTCTTCTCATCGTCTTCATAGATTGGATTCACGTTGATCATTATATGCCTGTTTTCATCTGTTTCACTTGCCGGTGTTAATATATGAGTATTGTATTAGTGGATTCATAAGATGTATTATTCCAATATGTTTTGTTTGGAGGTCTTAGCATTTGCTGACACACATATACTGAGACATGCTTTTATATGAGCCACCCGAGACGGATCACAAACTAACATATTTTAACATTTAGAATCACTACGCTACAAGTCAGTCTACTGGGACCCTGCATATATCACTGCCATTTGACCAGATCAGGGCTACCCTGATCAGCGTGATTTTATGTCTTCGTATCCCAGCCTATAGTATCTTACTTGTTTTTCATTTGTCCCTTTTTGTGATCCCTTAAACTTGGGTGACTGGCCGAGACCTCTACCAACTTTATTACCATCACTATAATTCCATCTAGACATTTTGAACACCGCTGCTTCATTCCTGAAATTCTACACACACCCTGCTCTCGGCCAGGCTCATCATTTAGAATCATTACGTTACAAGTCAGTCTACTGGGACCCTGCATATATCACTGCCATTTGACCAGATCAGGGCAACCTTTATCAGCGTGATTTTATGTCTTTGAATCCCACAGTTTATTTTTATTATTATAGGGCCCTATATGTACCTTGTTATCAACCGCGGGCATATCATGCATTATTTCAGGTCACATTGCTCTATATTTCACCTGTATTATTCCGGCTTATTATAGAGAGTTTCATCCACTTCACCGGCATATTATAGAGAGTCTCATCATATTTATATATTTTGTTCACATATAGTTTCATTACATTCACTCTTCACATTTACTTTGCACGTTGTCTGAATATTTTTATCAATATATTTTCTCTTTTTTTAATGAGAAATATTTTTTACACATTTTTTCCTTTCACTTAATAGTAAACCCTTTTTTTGATACTTATCACCTTTCATATACACACGTTATAGAAGTACATTCATTATTATATACACGTTTATTGATAGGATTCACTATATATATATATATATATATATATATATATATATATATATATATACACACATATATATTTTTTTGCCTACACATGTACATATACACATCTTTTTTCACATTTTTTGTCATCTATTTACATGTCACGGTTTTGAAAACATTTCTCAATCAGTTAACACACCAAATAGCCAGCAGATGCCGAGACCTCATTAAATTGGCTTCCAGCTGAGACTCAATGACCATCTAATTGGGCAATCATGTGATACTCCATTGAGCTATATAAGAGTTTGTCTTTTTAATATTTGTTAGCTATGAGTAAGCACTCAGTCCTGAGTGCGAAACGCGTCAGCTTACCTGTACTTTCTGCATGACAGTCTTGTTGTTTTGATGATCCCATTTTTTCAATAAAGTGAAGTTTTTTGACTACATCCAGTGTGCGGCATCCAAATCTTCTCCTCCATTCAAGCCTGCTTTGCCTAGCATTCAGCCAGCACCTGGAGCTCTTCTGCTCTGAAACTTCTACTTACACCTGGGTCAGTGTCAGCCTGAGCGGTGGAAACACTTTCTTTGCTTGTCTGCATCTAAGGACAGATGTTAGATATGGTCCGCAAATGATTTGGAGAAAACTATGATATCATCAGGGTAGACTAACACAGTCTCAAAATTTAAATCTCCCAAACACCTTTCCATCAAGCACTGAAATGTACTGGGGGCATTGCTCAGTCGAAAAGGCATATGATTAAATTTGAATAGCCCTAGGGGCATGATAAAGGCAGTCTTTTCTTGGCTTTGTTCCCTTACTGGGACTTGCCAGTAACCACTCACCAGCTAGAACATAAAGAAAAACATAGCTTGGCCAAGCAACATGAGCAACTTTTCCACCCTGGGGTAGGCATCCTGGTGGGTGCAGGTGTTTAGCTTGCAATAGTCCATACAGAACCGCAGGCTCCCATCCTTCTTCCGTACCAAGATAACAGGAGCATCTCTTGGGCTGTGGCTCTCCCGAACTATCCCATTCTGTAGCATGTTAGGATCAAGTCCTTGACCTCCTGGCACAGGGCTGGGGGAATATAACGGTATTGTTCCTGGAGGGGTGTAGCGTCTCCCTTATGAATTGGGTGGTCTATTGCCTCCGTGGACCCGTAGTCCTCAGGGCTGGTTGCAAAGACTAGTAGGTGCTTCTCCAGTAGCTGGTGAAGACGTTGCTGCTGTGGGAGAGGATAGTCTCGGAAAGGAATAGCCAACTGCTCCAGCAACAGTTTGTATTGTATTTAGGGAGGTCATGCCTGCCTGTAATGGGGCACAGATGGCTTCCACTCCTGGCTGGGCATTGGAGATGCAATGACTGGGCACCACATAGAGGTCTGTGATGGTGGTGTGGTCAGGGAGTGGGATCAGGGAGGTCCCCAGATTCATAAACTTGACTAGCACCTTCCCTTTGTGGACTTTGAATAAGGTGCAGGTGACCAGTCACTCCCTCGATACCCCTAGGTCTTTGCGGGTTCCACCATTAACGTGGGCCCTTGCAGCCAGACCAGACTACCTCTTAGAGAGGTGCCAGAGGTAACTTTGGCTTGAAGGAACTACAAACAACCTGTCTGTCGTCTGGCTGCCCTCTGATAGGCCTCAAAGGCTCAGATCACAGTAAGCCAAAGAGCTTTCAGACCACGCCGGCCTGAATACTCAAACTTAACTAGAGCTTTAATTAACACTCTAGTCAATGAACAAGGAACCTCTTGTTGAATGACTAGAGTGTTAATTACTGGACTTGGTGTGACCATGGCCTCTGGTCTGATGGGACCTTGTGTTGATGTCCAGGGGTCGTCCCTCAGTCCCGAGAGCCACTAGTTTAATGGCAGCCTATGAAGAAACTGGCAATCACTTTTTTAATGATCACAGAGTTTCTCTGATTGGACAAAGTTGAGAAGATGGGGTGGTCATGGCACATCTCTTGCTTATCCAAGTAGAGAATGTCACCTTTCATTCATTCATTAAAAACATACAAGGTGTTCTGTGAGAGGCAGTAGTACCAAGCACATGACCCCCTATGGTCAATGTGCAGAAGGGAAGCCACTCGGCACAGGACCCAGAAGATCATGGTTATCACTGTAGTAGTCAAAGCAAAGACATTTTCTGCACACCATCGCCAATCCAACAGATTTATTGAACCTGAGGTTTTGAAGAAGCATAATGTCAGTGTGATACACATCACCTTCCTCCTCATCTGTGTCCCTGTCCTGGTGGCAGTTCATTACATGTTCAATAAATCTGTTGGATTGGCGATGGTGTGCAGCCAATTTTTTTCTTTTTTCCTTTGATCCCATGCTTAAGGATGCGAGTCGGGGCTAGCACCCAGTCCATCTAGCCTTTTGAATTAAAAACTTACCTTTAGCAGCAGCTTGTTTTTTGTTTCCTAACACTGCAGTAGTGCCAATTACTACAGTGATTGCCAGCTTTCCTAGTGGTCCCTCAGTTATGGGATATGCGTACCTACATTGGTCCAAGCTGGACCAATGTAAATATGCAAAAATGATCATACCAAGAGTTCGCCTTTATGAGAAATCTGTTGCTAAAAAGCCTGCCTACAGTTTATTCAAAATGTCAAAGACAGGTTCCCAGTTGAAAAGTTGGAGTATTTAAAACAATCTTTCATTCAGAGACATGAGACATGCATCCATTGAATCAGTGACAGCACTTGGGTTGTTTTTAGTTATTATCAAGATTTATGCAACCAAAAACTGCAATGTTAAAATCCATTGCTTAGCCACAGTCATGTATGACACATTACTTACAGTATTCCCCACCCCATTAACAATATAGAGGCAAGAAATGATAGCGTAACCTTTAGAAAGCTCTAACAATCGCTTGATATTTCACTAAAAGCTGTAATTTCCTCCTCCTCGCTCATTCTGTGTAGGAGGAGAATCTAAACTGAGTAATATTAGAAGTTTTAATTACATTTTAGAGGCAAAAGTTCTACACGTCTTGTCACTTATTTAATACATTAAACTTTGAAGACTTTTGCCTCAAAGAACATTTTGAAAGTCTCTTTATTTCCTTTGACAATCCCTCTGGTGACTGACTATAATTAAGGGCTGACTTGCTCCCCAAGAATTGATGGAAACAGGAAGCGCATCTAGAGCCTATAGAGGCTTCTAAAGCAAACAGTATTGATTGTTAGAAAGATGAAATTAAGCAATTAGCCAAAAAAATCAAGACTTGCTGTAAAACAGTAAATCCTGGGGTGAAGCTGTAGGGCTGTGTACTGATCTAACATTGGATCTAGGAAAGCACGAGTGTATGTCTTTTTTGGTGATTCTATCAACCATATGCTATTAGAAATAACTATTTTGATACCCACATCTACAATAAAACCTTCACCTGCATGATAAGGATGCAAAGCAAATTCAGGATGACCACCACCCACTTCTGCCTTGCTGTCTTTGTTCCTACTGGTAAGAGACAGGACCAAAAAAATCACAGAGTGTGAGACATACAAAGCAATAAAAACCTAACAGGTGTTCTAACCTCTCCCTGCTATGTTAAATACATGTATTTTTGGTTCTGACTTGGTCAAAGAGACCCATAACCCCCTGTCCTCATAATATCCTGTCATTGGGACAGGAATCTAGGGGTACCCAAAGGGGACACAGACAGAAATACAACTTTGCCAGATGTTCTAACCCATCTATCTGTGCAAAAAACAAAAAAATTGGCTGGACATGGGCTTTTTCGCGTTACCCTTTGCCTAATACGTGTGATCTTTTTGAACAGTAAGGCTCGGTTCACATTAGGACGACTTGTCAGGGGACCTAGTCGCCTGACAAGTAGCGTCCTGTTCTGTACAATGGAACCGTTCTAAGAGGAGCGACGCAAGTCGCTCCGACTTAGAAAAAGGTTCCTGTATTACTTTGGGGGCGACTTGCATAGACTTCTATACAGAAGTCGTTTTGCAAGTCGCTCAGGCAGTTGTGTGCAGTTCGCCTCGGTGAGGCGACCTGCAAGTCGTGCCGCCCCTAGTGTGAACCGAGCCTCTGGAAATCAATGTCATATATCAAAAGGGAGTAATGGCCAACTGCTGCATCAGGGCAAAAGAGTTACCAGTTTTCCTGTTCAACCTTCAGTACTTAATCTGTGATTTAATATACTTTGATGATAGCCAACACCGTAAGGAGCAGTTATATATTTATATATAATTATTATTTATTTTCAAATGAAATTGTCAAAAATAGTAAACTTTCTCTTCTTTAAAAAGACAAGCCAAAGGGAAAAAGACTGGTATCCACATGTCTGAAGACCCATGGTTCTGGGACAATGCTGAATATTAGCTTGCTATGAATTTCTTCATGAATTTATTGTTTATAGGGAAGGGGAGGGGGGTTAAAATTGGAGGTGCTACAGAGGGGTTGCTCAGAAAATATAGGAGCAAAACTCATCCTGGTGTGTATCCTGGTGAATACACAGAGCATTCTGGTTATAAATCGGACAAACAAAGTGTGCCACAGCCATTTGTGGCTAAACCAAAATGTGACTGCGGTTAACCAGCTGTATATATTTCATCTACAATTTGGCATAAATCACCTGTTTCCCTCATTCAACCATGTATCCTTCTGGCCTTCATGATGCTGTTTGTTCACTAAGGTGCTCTAACAAACCTCTGAGGGCTTCAAAGAACAGCTGTATTTATACTGAGATTAAATTACACACAAGTGGACTCTATTTACTAATTAGATGATTCTGAAGGCAATTGGTTCCACTAGATGTTAGTTAGGGGTATCAGAGTAAATGGGGGCTGAATACAAATGCACGCCACACTTGTCAGATATTTATTTGTAAAAAAATTTTGAAAACCATTTATCATTTTCCTTCCACTTCACAATTATGTGCCACTTTGTGTTGGTCTTTTACATAAAATCCCAAATAATATACATTTACATTTTTTGTTGTAACATGACAAAATGTGGAAAATGTCAAGGGGTATGAATACTTTTTCAAGGCGATATAGAGATATATCTATATATATATATATATATATATATATATATATATATATATATATATATACACATATATACATTTATATATATATATATATATATATATATATATATATATTTTTTTTTTTTTTTTTTTTTTCAAGTCGATATAGATATATATATATATATATATATATATATACACATATATACATATATATATATATATATATATATATATATATATATATATATATACATATATATATATATATATATATATATATATACTGTATATATATATCCCTCCAAGGAGTTGGTGGCATTATTTGTGATAAGACGTAATATAGCAAAAATTAATAAACATGACTATAGGGATGGAATTATTTATACAGCGATCCATTTTAAAATATTAAGATGCCTCCTAAAAAATTTTGTACTCACTTTAATTATTGCTATCTTACAATTGAGAATGTGTAGATTATGAAAAACATATTTCTTATCACAATGATTACAGGGAAAACATAGTCTCAGTAATTGTATCCTAATCATGATTACATTTCTTTGAAAAGCACTGCACAAGTAAGTGTATCGAACCAAAACCTTAATTTTTTCCTATAATTCTAAGCCACTCCAGGAGGAACAATGGGACTTTTTGTCATTAAAGTGACCTTTATGTGTTTATTATGTTGATTAAAAGTCAGCAGCTCTGAGGGTGGAGCCTCAGACGGTAATGTCATCACGCCAGCCTTCCGCGACGGTGGTGAGACGAACGATTAGGGAATAGGGAGAAGCGAATAGAGACACTGCAGCTTTACACGAGACTTTAATGCTTTTGATGACACATCGTTTTTGTAAGTGCAATTCTTTCTTTTAATAAATAAGATTGAATTGATATACTGCACTATGGAAGTTTCTATTTTCTATTTCTGAGCATGAATAGAAAGAATGGCTGACCTGGAGAATAATAAGTTCTGGGGAGACTTTTAAAATTCCCTGTGCTGGGAGAGACTGTTAGCAGCAGTCATGGCTTTTTGGTAAGCAAGCTACCTCACTTTTGGGTGTTGACCTGAACGCATGTTAATCTGTATTAAGATTGGAGTCACAGCTTCTGTTTTCCTGCAATTCACCTTTTCTCTTGTGGAGGCACACTATTTATGGATTTTCTTAAGGATCACTTTGGGACATTGCTTTAGTTTTCTTTTTTGGATTTTTTTCTTTTTTGGATTTTTTTCTTTTTTGGGGGGGCTAATTGTTGATTATATTACTAGAATATCACTATTTGAGTATTTCACTATTATGTTTGCTGCTGTATTTTAGATTTACTCTTCTCAAATTTATTATCCAACTTGCAAATCATTTTTTTGGGCTCATTTCAATAATTCTTAGTTTCTTTGCCTGTCCTGTCCTGGATAGTCTGGTGCAGACATACACCCTCTTGTCTCCCTTACACACATTGACCCCCTTGGGAGGGTGGGGCTCTGAGCTCTAACTCTGGCTCTCATATGAAGCCATCACACACCTGTGCCATTAGTGTGCTTGCTACTTACGAAACCCCCATATTAAACAGTGGCACGGGCTCGTCCTGCCACAAGGGTTATTTACTTACTTAAACTCAACTCGTTGTTTTGGGATATTCGTACTCCGCAGTAAATCCTTGTTTTGACAAACCATTCCTCAAGATACTTTTATCTCTTAAACTGGGAAACATTCATGTGACGCTGAATCCTGGTATATTTGAAATCTCTTGATTCTTTTCACAAACCCTGTTTCATTCAGTTCAAAATTAGAGAAATCATATATGTTATAATTTTTTAATTCAGAGAGGCTCTGACACAGCAGACAGTCTCTCCCTGACCAAGACAGGTCTTTAGTGGCCCCCTCCTAAGTCCCTGAAAGAGCTTGTGGCTGAGCAGGCCCTCTCAGAGATTCTGATGAGCAGACAGGACCTTCAGCAATACAGCAAGGAAGGCAGACAGCTCTCCCTGGCTGGGAAATATTCCTCCTAAACAAGAACACTGGGCTTTGGACTTCATGCTATTTATACACTCCCCAGCCACCATCTGGACACACCTCTCTGGGGATTCAATGGAGTTGCATACGTATTTAGGTTGCCCATCTAGCCCTTCCACCCTCCACTATTCGGAAAGCTCCAGAAAACAGGGGGAGGGAGCCAGACTATCAGTCTTCAGAGCCCAGAGCAGTTTAAAGCAATCGCACAAAACAACTCTACTGGTTACAGGAAAGCAAAACTAAATTTGCTTAACCAAAAAATCTAGCAGCCTGACAGGAGGGTGCTACAAAGGCTGGTAAAAGCAGTAAAGAAAGCTCTGGGGGTTTATTTGAAGAAACTCTGCCCCACATTTTATTTTATGAATTTTTACAATCAAATCAGAACAACAGTCCCTAAATTCCCTTAGTAACAAGAGATAAATGCACTGACATAGAAGATGAGTTGCCTAGCAATCCATCACACCCACAATAGTTTCCTCTTTCTTAAACCAACAGGCTCAATGAACTCCTAGTGAGTCACATGCGAGTAAAACAAAAATTAATGAATAGTGATGATTGAATCAAGATTAAATCTCAAAAAAATTTTTTAATTTGCTTGAATACTTGCAAGCAGAACCAAGTAATCTTTGGAGAATTTAGCATTTTAGGTATAGAAACCCTTGTACAGTATCTCACAAAAGTGAGTACACCCCTCACATTTTTGTAAATATTTTATTATAACTTTTCATGTGACAACACTGAAGAAATTACACTTTGCTACAATGTAAAGTAGTGAGTGTACAGCTTGTATAACAGAGTAAATTTTCTGTCCCCTCAAAATAACTCAACACAGCCATTAATGTCTAAACCGCTGGCAACAAAAGTGAGTATGCCCCTAAGTGAAAATGTCCAAATTGGGCCCAATTAGCCATTTTTCCTCTTCGGTGTCATGTGACTCGTTAGTGTCACAAGGTCTCAGGTGTGAATGGGGAGCAGGTGTGTTAAATTGGTGTTATCGCTCTCACTGGTAACTGGAAGTTCAACATGGCACCTCATGGCACAAAACTCTGAGGATCTGAAAAAAAGAATTGTTGCTCTACATGAAGATGGCCTAGGCTATAAGAAAATTGCCAAGACCCTGAAACGGAGCTGCAGCATGGTAGCCAAGACCATACAGGGGTTTAACAGGACATGTTCCACTCAGAACAGGCCTCGCCATGGTCGACCAAAGATGTTGAGTGCACTTGCTCACCGTCATACCCAGAGGTTGTTTTTGGGAAATAGACGTATGAGTGCTGCCAGCATTGTTGCAGAGGTTGAAGGGGTGGGGGGGTCAGCCTGTCAGTGCTCAGACCATACACCGCACACTGCATCAAATTGGTCTGCATGGCTGTCATCCCAGAAGGAAACCTCTTCTAAAGATGATGCACAAGAAAGCCTGCAAACAGTTTGCTGAAGACAAGCAGACTAAGGACATGGATTACTGGAACCATGTCCTGTGGTCTGATGAGACCAAGATAAACTTATTTGGTTCAAATGGTGTCAAGCGTGTGTTGTGGCAACCAGGTGAGGAGTACAAAGACAAGTGTGTCTTGCCTACAGTCAAGCATGGTGGTGGAAGTGTCATGGTCTGGAGCTGCATGAGTGCTGCTGGCATTGGGGAGCTACAGTTCATTGAGGGAACCATGAATGCCAACATGTACTGTGACATAATGAAGCAGAGCATGATCCCCTCCCTTCAGAGACTGGGCCGCAGGGCATTACTCCAACATGATAACAACTCCAAACACACCTCCAAGAAAACCACTGCCTTGCTAAAGAAGCTGAGGGTAAAGGTGATGGACTGGGCAAAGCATGTATCCAGACCTAAACCCTATTGAGCATCTGTGGGGCATCCTCAAACAAAAGGTGGAGGAGCACAAGGTCTCTAACATCCACCAGCTCTGTGATGTTGTCATGGAGGAGTGCAATAGGACTCCAGTGGCAACCTGTGAAGCTCTGGTGAACCCCATGCCCAAGAGGGTTAAAGTGGGGTTCCACCCAAATTTTGAACAATATCTGTATGTATTCTCTTCCTTGCCTAGATGCTGACATGCCGTTTAAAAAAATTTAAATCGCCGTAATTACCTTTTATTTTTCTATTCTTCTTTGCACTTCCTGGTTCTCCTCCCGTGGGAGTAGGCGTGTTTCTAGCCTCTCCCAGACTCCTGGGAGCTAGTCTCAGGCTTCCCAGGATGCCACTGAGCATGTGCGGGAATGAGCGGTGAATGCTGGGAGCACAGCATTCACCACATCCAGGAAATAAATGCTTGTGGGCTTCAAATGCCCACAATGAAGATTGAAACCGCCTGCAGTGAATAATATAAGTTATTCTTTCCGACGAAATCTGACACAGGCGGACATATTACACACAATATGTGAGTATGTAATGCTGAGAAGAAAAGTTTGTGAATGAACTCAAAAAAAAAAAACGATAGATAGGTGGACCCCCGCTTTAAGGTAGTGCTGGGAAATAATGGTGGCCACACAAAATATTGACACTTTGTGCCCAATTTGGACATTTTCACTTAGAGGTATACTTACTCACTTTTGTTGCCAGTGGTTTAGACATTAATGGCTGTGTGTTGAGTTATTTTGAGGGGACGGAAAATATACACTGTTATACAAGCTGTACACTCATGCATATATTCAAGTGAATGAAATATAGCATATATATGTGCTGATTTTGCCTTGCTTGTACATCAGTTTGTTAATCACATATCCTTATTTCAATGCATCTGTCAGTAATTGGACTTGAAGACACATGCAGTACAAATATTCTTTGATCAACAGTATATCATGACTACAGTGTATACCAGAGAAAACTTAACTTAAATCCATGTAAGCCCATTAAAACTGGCCTAAGGGTATTGCCTTGGGCTGCAGTCATCATTTTCTGTTGCTTTAGTTTGTCTTGGCTAGAAAGCTGCTGTTATTTTCAGATTAGAACAACAATCTGTGTCACTTTTTCACATACACATTTTTTTTTCTGATGGGTAAAACCTGTGTACTTATAAATATATCTGTTTAGCATGGACTCAAGAAAACCCAATGGTTGTTGCTAAGAAACCAACGCTGTGTAGAAATAGATAGGAGGATATTTGTATAGTATATAATTTTGAAGCTTGGTAATTTAACCTGCTCTTTTCAGTGTACTAAGCATTATTTAGAAAAAGTATGACAAATAAAGTAATGTGTATGGGGGTATAAAATAATGCTCCCCAATATAACTTTAGGCGGACTTGGAAGAATGGTCATTGCCCTTGTTTCGTAGGCTTATCAAATTGTAATTCCCACAACAGCCTTTGATTCGGAGCTTTCTCTTTATATTCTAATATGTATTCTCTCCTGTCACAGCCACTGAGCTCATCATAGACAACAGGAGAGAGTACACACTGCACATGTGTGCCCCAAAAGAACAGGATGACCAGCCTCCTTTGGTACTAGAGGGTGCTGGTCCCAACGACTGCTCCATCCTTGCAATAACTTGGGACGGAGCCATGGAGGTGGCTTGAGAGGTATTTAAGAAGCTTCTTCTAATTTCAATTACAAACTTAACTGTATAACCCCTTGACCTCCGGAAGATGTACCCCCCTTCGTGACCAGGCCACTTTTTGCGATACGACACTGCGTTACTTTAACTGTGAATTGCGCGGTCGTGCTACACTGTACCCAAATGACATTTATGTTATTTTTATTAACACAAATAGAGCTTTCATTTGGTGGTATTTGATCACCACTGCATTTTTTTTTTGCGCTTTAAAAGACCGACAATTAAAAAAAAAAAAAATCAAATTTCTTCATAAATTTAGGCAAATATGGATTCTGCTACATGTTTTTGTTAAAAAATCCCAATAAGCATATATTGATTGGTTTTACACAAACGTGTCTACAAACTACTGGATATATTTATGGAATTTTTTTTTTCATGCTAGTAATGGCTGCAATCAGCGACTTATAGCAAGACTGTTCTCTGTGTTTTACTAATGATCAGCGAGTGGCGGAGGACATCAAGTCCCCGGAACTCGTAGATGAGCTTCTTCTGTGAATTATCACAGCAGAAGCAACTCACCATGCAGGCGGAAGTGCAGAATCACACACATATATATATGTATATCTATCTATATATATCTATCTATCTATATATATATATATATATATATATATATATATATTGTGGCAGTAGGACCCTGTGCTACCTGGAAGATTGCTGGTTTACGCCAGATTTTGGAGAGAGAAAGACACGCTGATTGCACAGCTATGTGCTGGGCTATTTAGTTGTGACCTGGCTATGGCTCAGGGTTCCACCCAACAGACAGGAAGTCTGTGCATGGGAGTCAGGTGGACTCCCATTCCTCTGAGAGGAGTCAGAGGCTGCAGGGGGCAGCCAGTGTATGCATGACTGCAGGAGGCAGACGTACTTGGTAAAAGAGCAGCAAGGCGCTGATCAAGAGTGAGCTAGGAGAGAGCTTAACTCTAGGAAACTCTTTTGGGTCTGAGGAACAGACCTAAGGCCTAGGCTAAAGGCCTGAATCAGCCGTATGGAAAGAATGTAAGCCAGGAGGCTAACGTATTGAGTGTGCCAGATACAGTAATGGTGGAACCCCCCTGCGTGGGTACTGATGTCTTTGTGAACTTTTCTGTGCTATATGGGATAACATAATGTGCTTTTTTTTTAAAAAGCTGAACTTACACTTTAAAGAGATGCCATAATTTGGGCCTTTTATATCTGCCTGTACTTCAACCTGAGAACCAACTGGACCAGAATAAAACACATAATGTTTATCTAGAATACCCTATCATATTGTAAATAGTCAACAGTAGGGGATGTGATATCTTAAAGAGAAGGTAACAGCATTGAAGTCTAATTCTAATTATAATGCAGCAGGTTTGAAGTGAAGAAGATTTCCTTGAAGCAATAAAACAAAGTAAATTAAACACATTTGGAATTAGGACACCCATAAATTAGTTCAACCGTTAGCAATCCTCCCCACTGAGCTATTGTATTCTGACAGCGGATGAAATTCCTTGCTGTTGGAATACACTGATCAGCACTATCAGCTATAGCCTGCATCGCTGATTGCTTTGACAGGGTGGTTGTACAAAAGGTAATTGGTAGATTGACTTATGTACAACTTCCTTGCTCATAAATTAATCGAAATTCAGCCAGTCCCTGATTTGGCAGAATTTCGATCCATGTATGGCTGGCTTTATTATTTAATTATTTAACTTATCCACTTGTCTACCTGGGCAGTTTTAACACATGTTGAAATCTGAATTTTTGCTGGAAATTAACCTAAGGCCCCAAACAATTATATATTTTCTGAAAGCATAGGCCCTGAAAAATAAAAGTAAGGTAGTTTTTTTTATGTTGAGCGATATTTGTGCGGTTTATCAAACTCATATTCTTAGGAAAAAATACACTAAAATGAATTATAGTGCAAATATGCATAATATTATACCCAATTTTGGTAAAATATAGAAGATTTTTACCATTCAGCTACTTTGCCATTCAGCTACTTTACCTGGCAATTGCTCGGTCATGCAACACTGTGCCCAAATGAAATTTATATAATTTTTTCACACAAATAGAACTTTCTTTTGGTGGTATTTAATCACCACTGTCTTTATATTTTTTTGCTATATTAACGAAAAAATATAAAAAAGTTTGCAAAAAAATGTTTTTTTTTTTAGTTTCTGTTGTAAATTTTGGCAAACAAATGTTACACGGCCCACTAAGGGACTGCTTGGAATTACCTGCTCATCTGCACGGCCATGACCTGGTGAAAATTCCAACCCACCTCACACTCTGGGTTCAGACATCCTTGTATCACTGTAGAGTAATAAATCAGACTACACAGAATATTTACTGGAACAAATTAAAGGAGATGTTGTCACAAAAAGAAGGTAATAGATCTGCTAAGTTCTAAGCAACAGCGCAAACATAGCAAAGGAATTCCTCCGAAAAACTCAAAGCAAATATTAACAAATGACAATATGATAAATACACTTCCTTAAATAAATCATACTACCTCCTTAAAGGATGTTTTTTTGCTAGCAGATTATACTGACACTATGCAGAGGATGGAACCTGGCCAGCCTATACTGCTACCCTAAGGAGAGAATGTAGGTCCAGTAACAATAATGAAATGGCCCTTGTATCAGCAATAGCAGTAATGTCCCTGTTGCAGATCTGATGGTCTTCACCAGTACATAGGAGCTTGTTAACTGTAATCCATTTAGGTGTGGTAGGAAGCAATATATTTCATGTAATGAGGAAGGCTAAAGATGTCTAAGCACCGTGTTCAAATAGATTCAGTAAAGTATTCCTAGGGTAGAGATGTCTGTGCAAAGTGTTCCAGTGAAACTGTGACAAAGGATGGGTAAAGGTTGGGCGACTGCCCTCTCACCAATGACCAGACCGATACGTTGTCTTCCAGACGGTAACTCGTGCAGCGACACCCGTGCAGGGGATCAGCCGTTATGATCTCCCGATGTAAAGCTTGGTACACCGAATGGCAGGCGACAGGAGCAGTGCTGGATGTATGTCCGACGTCAAACGGCAGCGCTAGGCCCCTCAGGTATGGGTTGGAAGGTGGTACTCTGCATGGTAGGCTACAACCTTTCTCTCCACGCACAGAGAGGTCCGTCTTGCATCAGGCCTGGGAGGAAGAGAGCTCCGCGCGGGCTTTTGCTTCTTTTATAGCTACTCCTAGCAATCTTCCTAATGGCAGCAAAGATCCCTAGGATATGTAGTCCAGGCACATAATCATGCAAAGCAATTATCGGACAGGAGAACTACTCATACCACAATCACTTTCGTTTGGCACACAAATATGATGTCACCTGATACACTGATAACTAAAGGGACAGGCGATGCTTTGAAACACTGGATTACAGGGTACTTTACGATTGTAGTCCATATTGCTATACAAATAATCTGTCTTTGTAAATGTAGGCCAAAATGTAGTCTGCTACATTTCTTTGGTAAAAATAACCCAAATCAGTATATATTATTTAGTCTGTGTGAAAAGTATACAAACTATGGTATTTTAGATTGTAAGCTCTAACGAGCAGGGCTCTCTAATTCCTACTGTATTAAATTGTATTGTAATTGTACTGTCTACCCTCATGTTGTAAAGCGCTGTGTAATCTGTTGGCGATATAAAACCTGTATAATAATAATAACATATATTTCAAGATTGATCAATCCTGATGTACTGACTGCTTATCTCATTTAATCCGATCAAAAAGGAAATTGTACTATTTCTATGCCACATCTCTAAACTTGGATGCATCAAAGCTATATTTCTGACAAAATATAGCATTTATTGAGTACAATTAGGCAAAATTGGTCCATACAACTAGAAACTTTTATTAAAAAACAATCATAAAACAATCAATCCCAAATACTGCAGTGATTGCACATATCAGTCTTTAAGCTCAACGCAATTCTTGGACATGGTCCTCTTCATCAGGTGCTATCAATATAGACTTTTAATTTGTGCTATCTAGATGAGATAACAAACTTTTAATAATTATATACAAAATACATACAGCAGAATTTCACACATTATGCAGTGCCATTTCCCCAGAGATTGCAAAGATATGGGCCTGGACATTGTGCTCATAAACCCGCCCACATATTTCCGGGGGACCCCCCAGTGGTCCCTCTCCCCTTTCCCCTGCTCCTCCTCCAACCTCCAAGTAGTTTTGTTTATTTAATTCTCTTTTAACTATTTTTCATATATTACAAAGGTTACCTCGTGGTTTAATGTCACGACTCCATTTGGTTTAAGAACAAATGGAAAGCTGTTTGCTTTTATCCTAGGAATAGAGGAAGTGTATTGAAGACTAATGTCAAACTATATCGTAATTCCAATAGTGTTAAGACAAAAATATGTATGAATAAATAGAATTAATTAATGATCATAACCTGGCAGCTTTTTAAGAGGTAATATATTCTTATATAAAGATTGTTGATAGTTATTATTTAAATTTTGATATTTATTATTTATAATAAAGCCTTATGCCCTGTACACACGATCGGACATTGATCGGACATTCCGACAACAAAATCCATAGATTTTTTCCGACGGATGTTGGCTCAATCTTGTCTTGCATACACACAGTCGCACAAAGTTGGAAAATCCGATCATTCTGAACGCGGTGACGTAAAACACGTACGTCGGGACTATAAACGGGGCAGTAGCCAATAGCTTTCGTCTCTTAATTTATTCTGAGCATGCGTGGCACTTTGTGCGTCGGATTTGTGTACACACGATCGGAATTTAACCGATCGGATTTTGTTCTCGGAAAATTTTATAGCCTGCTCTCAAACTTTGTGTGTCGGAAATTCCGATGGAAAAAGTCCAATGGAGTCCTCACACATCGGAATTTCCGACAACACAATCCGATCGCACTTTTTCCGTCGGAAAATCTGACTGTGTGTACAGGGCATTACAGTGGCATATGTAGTATATACTCATATCCTATGTTGCACATACCACCATTATATGGCTATTAAGTATCATATTTACCTTCTATATTGCTGCTTGTAATGCTTAATAAGGCATTTACATCTTCATTGTTAGCATAATGTAGGAAATCCGTAGGGCGGATAATTGATAAACCCCATTCGTAAGTTTAATTGGGTTCCTCAATTGAACTCTATGAAGTAATAGTAATGATGGTAATAATGGTAATATTAATATTAATTTATATTAATTTATAATTTAATCCATTTAAATAAGAAATATCATTGATTAGTTAATCAGAATACATTTCCTGTACTGGATTCAAGACCTACCGCAATACAGAGGAAAGATAGTGTCAATTACAGATCTTTAAATTCAGCACACTTCAAAGACAGCAAAATCCAATTGTAGCAGTATGCTGCCCCATTCAAGCAGAAACTGTCAGTCTGCAAATAAATAGAAGGATATACTAGCCATAAATAGACTAAAATAGCACTTCTTGTTACAAGAAGGAAAAGAGGGTTATCTATGAATTTATATAAAGAGGTAAACCTCTCATGAGAATGTTTTTACCTGCAAAAGTTTGATCCTGCCAGGAACCGATCAGCCAGCCTGTTCTCAGGCTGTGAGAGAGGAAGAGAAGGGCCCTGGGACTACCCAGACATTATATGCGACCATGATTACCTTGAAATGATCCCAAATGATAAGCGTTGCTGGTTCCACGGCAACCTGGTAAGCTGAAGCCAAGACGAGGAGAGACTTGGGTCCGCCCCCCCACACAACTACAGAGCGGCATAATGAGATATCCCAGGCGTGACCTAGTGTTGCCACCTTTTCTTCACGACAAACCCTAACACTTTAGCGGCACAGGGTAAATTTTTTTCGTAGTATACACTATAGGATTCTAAAAGACCTGATACACCTTTGGGTGCCCCAAGGATAGTGGTAATGCAGCACGCTGCGGCAAACATTGGATGTGGCCAAACTGCTCTTGCTGACATCATCGCACCCGCCCCCCCCCAGTGCCCCATTGATGCCAAACCTGCCCCCAGACAGCGGCCCGCAGCTCCCGGATGGCAACAGATTTTTGTGCGACTATCTCAGTTACTTGGGGAGCCACAGCCCAGAGAGACTGAAACTCGGACACATAATTCAAACCCGGACTGTCTGGGTGAATCCCGGACAGGCGGCAACCCTATTGTGACCATGCATAGGAAGTAGGAAGGAAGGAGGCGGGGTGCATTGAATAAATGCACACGTCTCCATTATCAGACACACCACGCTAGAAGAGGGCAGATGCCCATATCCAGCGCTCAAGTGTACAAAGTTAATCCTATGGAAAAAAAACCCACCACACATGTGATTTAATATAACATTTAGCGTTAAATACAGCCTTTTGATTGCTGAATAATGTTACGATTTCATAGTTAAGGGGAACCCACACCATCCCATTCATGACTCATTGTTTTCTATTGTGATGCTGCAATTGGCCCACATCTATCACTTGATATGATCACTGGTGACCAATCCCAGATTACACACAGTAGTAAACAATGATGTCATAAATGGATTCCATTCATGACTATTGTTTACTTTGTGACATGTGATCGCACAGCGATCACGTGTTATCTGGGCCACACACAGCAGCCCGATATCAAGCATCGCAATTCGCTGTGTTTGGTGGACACAGCAGCTGCTGAGCGAGTCACTGCACACCCCAGGGGAGGCTTTTCTTTTTCATTATTTTTATTCTCTTTATTACAATTTTTTTTTTTTTTTCAAAAAAATTTTAATCAAAATTTATTTCATCCTCGACTAGGTAATATTTGATGTGCCTTTCACTTTTTACATGCTTTCTCTTCAAAATGTGTTTGTTATACTAATTTTAGAAATTTGTAGTATAGGAAATTTGTAGTATATCAACTAAATTGGGAGTGTATTGTTCTTTGTGTATTGGCAGACTTGCACTGTGAGAAGAAGTAATAAAGAATAGTTACTGGGTAGCACCGCTAAGCAGGAAACAGAGCCTGCATGTGTAGTTAGCAAATATGACTTCCCCCTTTACATATGTAATTACAAATTATGCATAGAAACCGGCCTTTTAAACATGAACACATTTATATTTATATTAAACTGATCTCTTTTCTGTGCTGCAAAGGCTATACATTCCCTTTAAGGGTAGGTGAAGACCTAATGAAACAATAGCTATCACACAATAAATCTGTTGTAGTATTTTATAGTGAAATTCAAAGCTAGATCTAATGCCGCGAGTAGACTCTGACACTCTTTCCAAGAGAGTTCCGACGGAGTTCCACTGGAGTTCCGCTGAAACGGACTTGCCTACACACGATCACACCAAAGTCCGTTCGTTTAGAACGCGATGACGTACGACGGGACTAGAAAAAGGAAGTTCAATAGCCAGTAGCCAATAGCTGCCCTTGCGATGTTTTTGGTCCGTCGGACTAGCATACAGACGAACGGTTTTCCTGATAGCAATGGAGTCCGTCAGAAAATTTGAAACATGTTCTATTTCTAGGTCCGTCAGAATTTTAGAAAGAAAAAGTTCGATGAAGCCCACACGATCGGAATGTCAGACGGAATGATTCCATCGGACCTTTTCTGCCAGAAAGTCCGGTCGTGTGTACACGGCAGTACTAACCTTCAAAGTGCCTCATCCCCCCTTCAAACTCCTATACTAACTACCCTGTAGAAGGAAGATGCTTTTACTTACCTATTCTCACGGTGCTTTGGTCCGATTACATGATCTCCCCAATGTCTGGCTTCAGAGAGGAGAGAGTGCCGACAATGGCTAGAATGCCTGGGTGGTGACATCACCTACAGGCTTACTATGGGGCATCCGTTGTGGGCTGTCCCTCCTCTCGACTGAAGCCGACCACTGAGAGCTGATCATGTGGCTGGACAGGAGCACCTTGAGAATAGGTAAGTATAAGCATCTTCCTTCTACAGTGTAGTTAGAATAGGAGTTAGCAGGGGGTGGGAGCAGTTCTAAGCTTTGTTAGTTGTAGCCTGGACTTCCACTTTCATCAGTTATATTCTGTGTAATTCTCTAAGAAACAGATCACACAGAGAAAGAAATCATATGCTCTATAAAAAATTAGGTGATTTAAAGTATCTCACAAAAGTGAGTACACTCTCCACATTTTTGTAAATATTTTATTATATGTTTTCATGTGACAACACTGAAGAAATGACACATTGCTATAATGTAAAGTAGTGAGTGTACAGCTTATATGTATACAGTACGTATATGTATAACAGTGTAAATTTCCTTCCCCCTCAGAATAAGTCAACACTAGGGAAGAGCCGTATCCCCCCCCCCCCCGGTTTGGGTCGCACCAGAACATAACGAACAGGCAAAAAATTTGTGCGAACATGCGAACACTGTTAAAGTCTATGGGACACGAACATGAAAAATCAAAAGTGCTAATTTTAAAGGCTTATATGCAAGTTATTTATTTAAAGCTATTTAAAATAAAAAGTAAATGGGGACTCGGGTACTGCCCCAGGGGACATGTATCAATGCAAAAAAAAGTTTTAAAAACAACAGTTTTTTCGGGAGCAGTGATTTTAATAATGCTTAGAGTGAAACAATAAAAATGAAATATTCCTTTAAATATCATGCCTGGAGGTCCCCTTAGTCTGCCTGTAAAGTAGCGCATCTTTCCAACGTTTATTGCA